>NW_021832430.1:0-300000 GCF_006345805.1 Octopus sinensis | reverse complement strand
AAAAGAGTTGGACGATTCGAATGGCTAAATAATTCACAAGTAGAGGACGAGCTGGTAGTAATAAGAAAAGAAAATCACCACGAGGAACACTTTAACTGTGAAATAAAATCATTTAAAGCTTTAGTGGTTTCATCGTCTCACATCATCCAATAAAATATTAATTTATCAAAATTCAATTTATTTAAATTTTCTTTAATAAAAAATCATAATCAAAAAAACAAGAAAAATTAAACTTTGGCGTATGAAATTGCCAGAAAATGAGTTGGGGAAAGTTTAAAGTTTTGAAGAGACTGAAGAGCAGCAGTAGCACATGTTTCATTCTCGTACTCCACAAAAGACACTTCCGGCCGAGCACTTGTGTACCGAAGTTCCTTAAACCCAGAAAACTTTTTAAAAAGAATGTTGAGATCATGTTCAGTGGCGTCACTTGGAATATTCTCCACAAAAAGCACAGAAGAGGCATCAGGAGGACATTCCACGTTCTCAAAGACATCCATTCGAACTCTTTTCGACTTTGACTGCAATTCCTCCTTCTGTCTTTCACATCTTTCGGCATATAATGTCTTCATTCTAGTTATGATCTGGGATTCAGTCTTGGCGTACTCTATGCGCTGGAAGATGAGGACAATCCTTTACCATGGCTTGCCGTAGAATGTAGAATTATCCATCATAGACCGGAGGGCAAGTGAGGCGTTGTTCACTTCCTTAAATATGACAAATGCTTGTCCCCGCATTTGATTAGTCTTTAGGGCCACTATTTCGACAATGTGGCCAAATGGGCAAAGGCGTGGTATAGCTGGTCTTTAAGTTCTGGAAATATTAATTTAAACTTAACCCAGCTTCTTTATCTTGTCGTTTAGGTTGCTTATGTATATTGTGTTCCCAGGTAGAATATCAGCACACATCAGAACACTTGTGGGTTTGAATTTATTCATATATTAATAGTTTTTTATATAACTTATTTAAATTTAATTATTAAAATCTTAGTTTTTAAAAAAATTAATGGTTAGATTTTTTAATTTTCGACGAAATATATTATAAAATTCTATTATTTTTGTATAAATGTTTTAGATAATTATGTTAAAATAAATTGAAAATTTTTGTTATTAATATATTTTAATTAGTTATTACATTTAAAAAAGTAATAAAAGTACTGTCACGTTTTCTCTGATGGTTTCTCCACTTTGTATTAATATTCCAGTCCATTGCTCAAAAAATCGTTCCGCTATTTGATAGAATTCTTGTTCAGAGAGCAGCTAAGGAAACAGTTTCAAAGACTGGGATTCTCATTCCAGCCAAAGCTCAAGAAAAGGTCATAGAAGGGACAATTGTGGCTGCTGGACCCGGCAGTATCGTGGTACAACATAAGTCGACTTAAATATATTAGAATGGTGTCAGACAGGCAATGTCGGTCAAGGTGGGGGATTCTGTCATCATCCCAGAGTACGGTGGTAGCAAAATAATGCTTGGGGACAACGTAGTGTGTCTTTTATATGTCTAGGAATACTATTTTTACAGGGAAAGTGATTTGTTGGCCAAACAAGTCGAGCAAAATTAGACCTTTCTGTCTTTACTTGTTCTTTGACTAATTTCAATACTTTTTCCTTATTTTATATATTTAGTTAATTAGTATATTTTTGTGTTTTCTCGTGTCTATGAAAGTTTATTTTTTGAAATTGGACTGATTTTCCACTGATAGATTTACTTTTTACACCGTGATATTATTCTTAATAGCTATCCGACTTTTGAGCTCAAATATTCTTTTATTTTTTTGGCCAATACAACTGTTATTTCATTATTTATAGATTCAAAGGCCTTTATAATAGCGACGTATCTTTTTTCCATGAAGGAATCGAAATACTCTTAGTATTTCCTCTGTTTAGTGAAAAGTCTCACAAGTGTTTGAGATTTGCTGGATTAGGTGGAATGTGCAAAATCATTTTAAAGTATAATCTGGTAATTGGTATAAAACTCGCATCCAAAGAGAAAGATTTGCTTGAAATGATCAGAAAAGCAGGCTTCGAGAATCACGTCTCTTCTCAGGCTGTTGAATGCATTCTTAATATCCAGTTTTATATCTAAAACATTTGAGTTTCTTTTTTTGCGAAAAGAATTCTCTGGTTGCATGCACTGCAGCTTCACATTCATTTGGAATTCTTACATCAATCTGAAGTGGCGAGACTTCGCAGCTGAGTCTCTGTGATGGCCTCCGTGATGCGACTTTAGCAGCCCGTTTTTCGAGAACGTTGCCAATAGTAATTTGACGTATCTCTGCCAACTAGACAGCCTCGCAATTCATTCACCTTAGTCTTTCTTCCGTTGGGCAAATGATAAACGGGGAGAAGAGTTTGGTCCTTTTGGACGAAAAAAAGCTCTAAAAATTGCTCTCAAAAATCCAGAACTCAATTGGGGACATGAGCATGACAAACTTGTTGATCGCACAACAAGATACTCGATAGACCAATTCTTATCTATTGGCGAGCCATTCTAAATTACTTTTTTCAGCAAACCAAGCGCTTCAAGACTGGACAAATCAAGCTAACATAAGCACCTATGTGCCTAAGGTTTTGCTCATGTCGTAGTCTCAAATATCCTCCCAGTCAGTCTTTTCCATTCAGCCTTGTTTCTCGTGCGTTTGTGAATGTCCTCAAGATTGTCACCATTTTCAAGTTGGTTGCCAATTCTCGCGTAATCATCCCTCAGGCAGAGGAGAAACGTGCGTCTTGGCCGACTCCGAAATCCAATTCCTTGATTAGAAAAGTATTCTTCCATGATTTGATTGCAAGAAATCATTTTTCCATTCTCATGACAGCATGAGGTAGTAACTTCCTTGCTAATCGGCTTGCATTCACATAATTTGTAGAAAGTGTCGTTTTTGATGGTCTGTGGCCATTTGATACCCGTTTTTTTTCTCATTTGCTTTCTATGAAAAGCGTAAAGGTCCGTTTTCGATGTTCCCCATGTTCCCGAGTTGCATAATAGGATTGGTAGTACGAACACATTATACAAGTGTGTCCGAAGATTTAGAGAGATAAGTCTTTGGCGTGTCCAGATACTCCACATCTTATTTAGTGCACACGACGCCAACATTTTTCTACGGGCAATGTCCTCAGCATCGCTCAAAAGCGACCCAAGCATTTTACTAAACCTCCACTTCTCGTCAATCCGAGTCGACGGACGCAGAAATCGAAGTTATGCCTGTCTTTTTCAAATTGATCTTCAGGACCACCTCTTCAAAACTGTTGTAGCCTTGTCTATTACAGCTCTTGGAATTTCCCCATCCTCAGATATAAAATCAATGGCGTTGGCCTATATTAGTTCCACAAAATGATTATTCAAGACTTAAATTTTACGTGATACAATTCCTTTCTGACATCTCATAACGCGGCTTCCAAATAGATTACAAAGAGGACTGGGGAAAGAGAGTCCCTTTGCGGAGTACCAATCCCGGAGGTCCATTTATCCGAATAGTTTCTCTCCATTTTCACTACGAGGCTCGTATCAGCCAGCAGAAAACGCACAATCCTCAAGGAGTCTTCATCAACAATATCCTCGAGAACTCGCAGTAGTTTATCTAGACAGATACTGTCGAACGCTTTTGATAGCTCAACTCCCAAAATGTGCATCGTTTTCCTGTACTTCTGACATATGGCAGTAAGCCACCGATGACTCCATACTATATCAGCGGTTGATCTTCCCAGTCTGAATTCGCTTTGACTTGGCGACAGGTATTTATCAACTGATTTTAATATACGATTCAATGTTATAATCGACAGGGTTTTTCGCAACGTGGTCAGTTGCCTGAGATTTTCAATCGCCAGGTTTTTGCAGAGAAAGTATAACTCCCATCGCAAGTTCAATTGGACAATGATTCCTGAATACATTGAATATAAGAGTTATCATTTCTGGAAGCTTGGTCCGTGCGTATTTCAACAACTCTCCGCAAATATCATCATAACCCGCTGCCCTGTTGTTATTAAGTCGATGCAATGCTGAGAGAATTTCGGACTTTTTACACATATTTTTCAGTGAACGAGGCTGTCCATCGAATTGTGAGAGTAATGAAGTATCCTCAAATTGCTAAAGTGTCTGGCTATGAGTTCAACCAAACGTCATAAAAAGGAATTTTCGTTAATTTTATTTAGATAATTTGTTATGGCTATAACTTCTGTATTTTAGACACCTTTAATATCACTTTTATGATGAAAATAAATGACGCCTAATTGTTTATAATCCACCATTATGTCTTCCAGTACATTAATTTATTAGACTAGGTGGTGATCTGCAACATCTAATTGATTTTCAGAGATTTTAATCTTATGTATATATCTTATCATTTAGCTTTCTGTGTTTTTAAAATGAATAATTCAGAATTTTTTAGATATTATTTGAATAATCTGTGAGAAAAAGATTTATTTAAAATATTTCTTAATATCTATATTTATATTTAAAATGTTTATTATTAAGCTGAAAAATTAATTATCAATTATTAACTCGGCAAAATAATTTATATATTTTAACTAAAAGAACTATGTGATTTAAAATTTTGCATTTTTGTGAAAATTAAGGCTATACTTCTAGGGATCATTTCTAAAGTTTGCCTTGAAAGAACGTTCATCGAAATTGTTCTTACACAAAGCTGTGATGATGTTCTATACTCTGCATTGCTTGAGCGTGACTTGACGTTCTTTTTTGAACGTTTGGACGATCGTTCCTGTTGGTTGGAGGGCATGTAGAGTTTCTGAGCAGTTTTGCTTTTTTTCTTATTAATCTTAAAAAGTGGATTTTGGAATTTTTACACAAATTTTTTTTTTTTTAATTTTTTTTTGTAATAAACGAAAGTCAAAAAAAACGAAAATCGTAAGTCCCAGCGGCGAAGACGCAGTGTGCGTTGCCCCAAACAATGGCCAGGCCGATGCGCTGGCAGAACCAGAGACCCTCTCTCGTGTTCTTGAGCCTCCTCCCAATGGACGCCCGACCTCGTTGAGGAACGAGTCAGTCTCCTTTCCCGCGGTTCCAGCGGTCTCCAGGGCGATTGGCGTAACGCGGTAGCGGTTCGCGAGCGAAGAATATTTTTGTATTTTGATCTTTTCGGCGTGGTTTGCAGCCGAACAAGGGTTTGCGGCGGAAGAATGGATCCTCGATTTGAAAAGGTATCCACAACGGTAACATCCCATACGAGGGCCTTCCCCGACGAGTACGGGAATATTGTCATCCCGTCAGGCCTTTTGCCATTCCCCGATCGAGTCCGACCGGTTCGAGGAGGCACGAATGAGGGCCTTGTGTCTGTGTTCCCTGCCTGCGCTCCTCTTGCAGGAAAGTGGGTGCATTCCCTTTTCGTCAACGTCCTCACCGCATCTGCAGCGGTGTTTTGCACAAACATCCAGGCCGAGTCGGTGAGCCACTCCGATGCGTATGGCAGCATCGTCTAGCCACGTCCCGATGCTGGAAAGAGGAAGAGCATTCATCCAGCTGCCAGAGTGAGGGGCGGATGCCGCACGAAGGCATGCCAGGCGGTGTTGGTCAAGGTTTGCCGAGAGCACATAAAATAATATGAAATTAGGTACAACTCAATTTCAAACGTCGTTGAGAGCTGAATGCCTCGGGAATCTACCAGCGCTTTTTCGGCAAGAAAAAAGGTGAAGTCCAAATTGATCAATCGATGCACCACAGCGGCCTTTGTGTGGTGGCACGACGGCTTCCGGACCTCCCTCGCCACGTGTGAGGTTTCTCCGTGTCTAAGGCGCTGGTTGTCGGGGTTCCTTGAATCTCGCGGACAGGTCTTGCGGCATTAGGAGGTCTTTTCTAAAGTCAGTAAGTCTTATATGGAAAGACTGAAGTTGGATGCTTCCACTAGATCAGTGGTTCTCAACCTTTTTTGTCCGCGGACCCCTTGTGAGTAAATGAAAAATTTCGCGGACCCCCTACATATTTATTAAGTTTTTTGCCAAAAAAATTTTGTTGTCCAAAATTACCACCTCAATCACAGAATTCCTGCATTGTAAATATGGAACAACCACACTCGATGAGATTGCTAAATCACTACGTGACTTGCAGATAGAGTCACTGTTGCTTAGTATTAAAAAGAAAAGGTTGCATTCGAAGCTATTGAGTCGCTTGAGAATAATATTTTTGATATCCCAACATCTTCAACATGGCTAAAGAAAGGGAATATATCTCCTAAATCTGAGGCAATGTTCTCTTTTCTTCAAGACAGAAACGTCTTTTTCAGAAACTCTGATGAAAAATGCCCACATTGTAAATCCTCGCCTAAAACCGTGGACCATCTTGCGACGCGATGCAGTAGAATGCTAAATTCAGATTATACCAGAAGGCATAACGAGATTGTGAGGTGTGTTCACATGCACTTGTGTCGGAGATTGGAATGAAGAAGTCCAAGAGACTGAAAAACCACTCCGTGCAGTGTATAATGTCGAATAGCTCTGCGGAAATTCGGGTCGATACTACAATTCCAACTGAACTAAAAATACAATATAACAAGCCTGATATATTCCTGTATGACAAGAAGGAAAATTTGATATGGATCATTGAAGTGGGTGTTACCTCGATAGATAATTTGAAATCGGTGGAAGTGGAAAAAATGCATAAATACGACATTCTAGCCAGTGAATTACAATTAATTCACAAGGCTAAGGTAAAGATTGTACCGATTGTCCTCACGTGGGATGGGATAGTCTCTACATTCTTCAGAAAATATATGGACCTTCTTAAAATCAAAGAAAGTGTGCAAGCATACATCCAGACTGTTGGTTTGAAAAAAAACAATGGAAAGCATGATAGTAGAACACAAATTTGGCTTCGAAAATATGTCTACCTCAGGTAACTCATTTGACGAAGGACGGAAATCGGTGAAGAGACGGCGAGATTCTGTAGTTTCCGCCGATGAAGGAAACAACTCCGAAGTGGGAACAGATAGCGGGAAGAGGATTCCGAGAGTAAACTTGGCGGAGCAAACTAATATGGAAAAGGAAAGTTAATTAGTTAATTAATTATTTTATCTTTCATGTCTAGTCGAGTTTGTTATACCAAATTTCTCTTTTTCGAAGTCAAAGGTTTCACAAAGTCAAATTTTAATTTAACTAATATAAAAATTATTCCCAGCAAGTCCTATTTAAAAAAAGATAGAATTGGAGGGCATTATTAGCTATTTTCTGTTGATTTATCTAATAAATATCAATTTATTCACAACAAAATTGCTATAAAATATGTCTCGACAATTTACAAAAGATTTTTATAATACACATTAAAAAACATAGTCCAGATGTTCTATAGACTTTAATTTTATATTATAATTACTGGCTTCAACTTGCTAAAAAATTGATATTTATTGAGAACTCTTTGGACGACAATTATCGCTGGTTGGGTTCCAAAACAGAGTGTAGTTACTACAAAGATGGTTGAGATCACCAAATTAATTTATTTAGTTAATTATGGGTGACCGTTAGTAATAAATTGTTAAATGTTTTGTATTAAGTACATGATCAACTGCTCAAGTATGTATAAAATTAGATTTCCAAATTAATGATATTTAATAAATTCTAATTTTAGTATTATATGTTTAGATCCTAAAAGTAATAATTTTTTTCAAACGTGAAATAATTTTGATAATAAAAGCTCCAAATAGTTTGCCGACAATCCCTATCATATAAAAACTTTTGGAAACACATATAATTGAATTATTACTTAGATTGGTTTTACCTAATTTCGTCAAATACCTATTATTAGAGTCTATAAAATTTCAGACAGTGGATCGATTTAATGATTTGTAAGTAAAAATAGCTTAGTAAAAACATCAATCAATTATGAGGTTAATAAAATTGAGTCTTGATTAAAATATCTAAATTTTATAACAAAATTAGAATCTTATACCTTTGCAATAATTGATATTAACATCAGATTTATAATGTAATAAAAGTTGTTTTTATTTTCAATAGATAAAACATATTACTAATTTGGTGAAATTTATTTTTAGAGTATAGAGTTGCAGATAAGAGTTTTAAAAAAATAATTAAGATGTTAAAACATGATAGTTACATTTTAATTTAGCATTATTTGTAATCATTTTAAAACAGTACAAGTCGATAAACGCGCTTTGACCGTTGTTGATGAAACTATAAAACATATGTATATCGCCAAACAACTTGGCTGTGAAGGAGGTATTTAAAGTATAATCAAATTAATATTGTCTGGCAAATAATAAACTTATGCGAAAAGCGACGGTAGCCTACATAATAGAAGTGTCATTCAAACAATGTTTTCTTAAGTGTATTGACACGGGGCAACAGCATGTAGTAAAGTTGACTGAATAATAGAATAAGCATATGAATTGTGCAAATTTTATACGTTTCAAAATCTAAAAATACATTTGTATTGATCAGAATGTATTTAAATATTTTTTGAGCTGTTCCAAATATAAGTCCCAGTGTGAGGTATTTAATCGCAATGTCATAAACAGCTATATATTATCAAATGACTGACTTATGTTACCCATACTGAGTCTTTGTTTCAATTGCTGTCACTTAGTTATTTTTTGTTTCTATTTGAGTGTTTCTTAATTATATAATTAACAGTACTCTTCGGTATAAAATATTTAGTAATCGTATTTTGTATCAAAGATAAATTATTTCTAATCATTATGTAAAACTTTAATGCATTTATATTATCGTTGGCAGTATATACTGGTATATAAACATATGTTAGAGTAGGTCAAAGAACTTTACCAACCGCTGTTTGCGTACCCACTGTGAAGATATGTCGTTCACAGTTAGACATATATCAAGTGTATATTTTTTTAATTTACGCTAAATTAAATATATTTCTAAACAAGTTTAGAAAACCTGGACTAATGGAAGGCGAAAAAATATGCAAAAAATGTTGCAATGTGATAAATAAAGGCGAATCTCATTGTATTCTGATGCAATCCTTTTGGCATGAGAACTGTATACAGTGTTCAGAATGTAGTTCAATTCTTCGTGATATTTGTTATTGGAAGAATGGATTTATCTACTGTTTCAACGACTATTCAAGGTAAAAATCATTTTAAGTTTATTTATCAAGAATTTATGGAAATTGTCCAATATGTTGTTGTATGATTGAAGAAAATACATACGTTCTAATGGTGAATTCCTTCATGTATCACATTGAATGCTTTAAATGTCACGGCTGCAGACAGCAACTACAGGTCGGAGATTGTTTCTACTACATTAATCGCAGCACTCTGTTTTGCGTTGAAGATTATAAAAAATATTCATGTTTTATTAAATTGTGATTGATAGATTTAGGTGAAAATAAGAAAAATGATGACTACGATGCGATCCCGAATAGTTCTGCGGAGTCCTCGCCTGTTTTTGATTACAAGTCTGTTAATTCTGACAATGAATCTGAAACAAATGATAACGAAGACAAAGTCAAAAATAGGGGAACTGGAATTTGTAAAAAACGGGGCCCCAGAACATCCATTCGTCCTGAACAGCTCAGAATTCTTTTGAAAGCGTTTTCTGAAACGTCAAAGCCGTCACGGCATGTAAGAGAACAACTATCCAAGGACACGAACTTGGATATTAGAGTAATTCAAGTAAAATTTATTTGATTCTAATCAAGATTGGTACCAAAACAAAAGATCAAAAGAGAAAAAGAATAATTTTAATAACAACAATGTGAACTATAACATAAAATATGTGCCAAAAGACAAAAATTCGAAAAATTTGTATTCAATGGGTAAAATTAAACATAATATTTTTAGACTATCAAAATCCTGGTTATTCGATGTACGCTTCTGAACCAAACGGGCCTTCGAATTATTCTCAATTTGGTCCAAATTCTGAAGGAACATGCGTTTATAATGGGAATATGCAATTTAGTAAACCTTCATCCAATTTGATGTACAGCAACTTTCAGATGGAATAAATTAAAATCTATTAATTGTTGTCTCTTTTAATCAAATAAAGAGTATAATTAATACTTAAATTTCAATTTAATAATTACAGCCAACTTGGATTTTTGGTGATGAAAGATTGTTTGTACCTTCCAAGTTTACTTAGTTTCTACGACTGCAAGATGCTAAGAAAATCTAAAAAAATAGCCCGTTTCTATGAAATAATAATTGTTTTAAATATATTTTTTCTATGATTTATTTTGACGAAAACTCTACTTTTTTGTCTGGAATGGATTTGTCACTTGTCAGATTCTACAATTACTTTTCCTTTGTCCACTTGTCGAATGTTGATTTTAGCAGTCTTCTTTCACTTCGACGAATACCGGAAATCTTTTCGATGAAATTTTCAATCTCCGAATTGAGTAAATTTAGTCTGACATTCGAATAAAAGCTCACATACGAACAACAACAGAACCTTCTAAAAGTGTTAAAAAAGGTAAAATAGATAAGTCGATAAAGCCAACCATTTATCACTTTGGACGATTCGGGGCAGTGAACTTCTATGATAGAGTATTTGGAACTTATTTTATTCAATCCTATAAAGATGGAGTTTGTTCTATCTTAAATAACAAAACGTAGACCGAGCCTAGAGAATTTTTTAAAAATGGAATAGTCGTAACTCATCCTTAAATAGGAATTTTAAGTGAAACTCTTTTGAACAGCCTGTTGGTCTAGCGCACTAAAAAGAGAGATATCTCAGAGTCACAACAGAAAACTGCGTAGATGGTATTTTATATAAGTTTTCACAATTGAAAGTAAATATAGTTATTCCACGTTTCTGCACAACAAACCCGATATTTTGGTCCGTGATAAGGTTACTGGGGAGATTGTTATCGTAAAAGTGAGCATCGCGTGCCTAGACCGTTTGCAAATAGTGGAAGTGAAGAAAAGTAGGAAGTATTACCTCCTTGCAAACGAGCTAGGGCTGATGTAACAGAACAAAGTCCATGTCATTCCGTATGTGATGACATGGGATGGAATAGTCACGAAATACCACAAGGGGTACTTAAGACAGCTGGGTGTAGATAAGTCTCTATATGCTTATACAGTATAACCTCCATTTGGGGCATCAATTTTGAAAAATTGCCCCAAAAATAGAGGTTTCCCCAAAAATGGAGGTCTGAAATTTTCTTTATTTTTATAAAAATTTTAATAGTTTTAGCATATTTTTCATTAATTTATAAATAAATAAAGTATTTTTAAGAACATTTAAACATGTTTTCCACTAATTTTATTGATAATTAGAGTATTTTTCAAGTAGAAAAAAATTTTTATTCTATTATACACGAAAATAATCTGTTATTTTGTTTCCTGTTGCAGATTTCTTCATATGTATGCCCAATATTTTTCTGAAATTGTAATAGTCTTTTAACGCATCGGGAAACAAACGGTGAATATTCTCTTCAAGGTTATTCATTGCTGTTATCGTGTCCAAGTGTGAACAGTTGCATTCAGTTTGGTCATATATTGACTCATCATTATTTTCTTCTTCATTTTCAGCAATTACGTCTGCAATTATCGTGTCCAAATTTTCTTTCTCACTGTTAACTAAAAAATTTGAACTAGGAATCTGTTGCCGACAGTTATTAATTGTTTCCCAACAATTCGTTATTGTTTCAGGATTTAAATTTTGCCATGTTTTTCCAACAATTATTATGACATGACGAAGATTTATTTTTTTTAAATTAACAATTTGTAACTCAACGTCCTCAAAATAAAGAGTAAAATCCAATAAAGCGTTAAGATAATTGGACTTGAAAGATTTAATAATACCCATGTCTAACGGTTGAATTAATGAGGTTGTATTTTTTGGGAGAAAAAACAATTCAATGTTGGAAAGATGGATATATTTGTGACAGCTTGCGTTATCAAGTAACAAAAACATTTTTCTCTTTTGCGTAATCATTTGTTCATTTGTAATGGTGAGCCATGTAATAAATATTTCTGATGTCATCCAACTGTTTTTAGATGATGAATATGAAACTCCATGTTCTTCAGGGTTAAAGTTTTTCATACAACGTGGGGATTTATATTTTCCTACTAACAATGGCTTCAATTTTTCGCCACAAGCACTGACCGACAAAAGAATAGTGAATTTTTCTTTACTCTTTTAATTCCGAAACAATCTTCATCCGAACTTACAAATGATTTTGAAGGTATCCTTTTAATATATAACCCAGTTTCGTCGCAATTAAAAATATTTTGAAGACCATATTCTTTTACGTATTCATCATACTTGGAAAAAAAACATATCAAGCGAAGAAACATCGGAAGAGTTTTTCTCTCCACTAATTGTCTTAAATGACAACATATGTCTTTTCTTAATTTTTCCAACCAGCCATTGGACCCTTTGAACGCCGAATAATTCAACATCCTTGCTACTTTGGAAGCAATATTTTTTAAAAGAGGACCGGACACAGGAATAAATTCTTCCCTTGTCTTGGTGAAAGCCTCAAAAACAATTTTATCCAATTTTTGGGATAAAGTATGAGGAGAGCGTTGAATATTTCTGGGAAAATCTGTTTGAACAGCCCCAGTATAAAAAAATTGAGATAATTTTTTAATACGTGACACAGCGCCTAAAAACTTACATTAATAAAAAACCTTTACTAATTTTGTACTTATCTACAATATCTCGTTCAGTAAGATGTTTATTTTCACTTAATTCCTTGGCAATTTTGATCTTTAACTCAAGACTAAGCTTACGAGCCATAACAACAAGAATACAAAAATTACACGAGGCTTCCAAATGAAATTTTATATAATTAATTTTAATTTTAATAGCAAATATGTATATAAATTAAAAATCCTGTGCCCCACTTAGAGGTTCCGGTAATTTCTAAATTTGGAAATTACCGCATAAAAATTATATCCTTTTCAAACTACCCCAAAAATAGAGGTTTCCCCAAAAATAGAGGTTTCCCCAAAAATAGAGGTTCCCCAAGCCAGAGGTCTGCCCCAAATGGAGGTTATACTGTATGCAGTCAACTGTTCTTAAGAGGACTCTGGAGAGTGTCTCGTTTGATGCTCGCCGATCCAGTTCTTTCCTGACATTTAGTCAGCGTGAGGCGCTGGACTGCACTTTCTCGGAAGTCTATAGTGCCAGAGAAAAGGAAGAAGAAGGGAAGGAGGTGCGTGGAGTGTTATTCTCTGCTCACTTCGAAGGTTCGAAAATTAATTAGTTTTTTTTTAATGAAGGTTCCAAGTTTCTTGTTCCCGCAATCAAGCCCAGCAGGTTCAAACATTAAAGTAAATCCATCCACATCAAGTGCTCCCTTAACGATGTCGTCAAGCAATACATGAGGGGAAAACATTCCAGCAGTATGAGAAAAGATTCAAATCCTTTCATTTGGTATAAGCTAATAATCGGACTTTCCTATCTTCGACCTTCAGCAAATATCCGAGTGTCAAAGATTATTAAATTATTAAATCAAAGAAGTTCAACCATCCAATATGATTCCATCGAAATGAGATTTCTGGCTATTTGGTTGGCCCAGAGAGCAAATAGAAAAAAAACAAGTGGATCTCCTTAGTGAATTTTAGTACAAGAAATAATAGTATAGCTCGACCCTAGCTTTGTGTGCTAAAATTTTAGAGTGTTCAAAAAACTATGGATAAAAAAATTTGTTCCAAACTCCCTAATATTATTTTGTGTTAATTATTTCAAAGAAATAATTGTTAAAACCAATTTAAAATCACTGTATAATCTCACATCAATTTGCTAGCCATTTTGTAAGGATATCTTATCTAAAAAGTCCCTTTTATACACCTTTGTTATTCTAATCTTGAATAAATAATTATAGTTCAAAAAGCAACAAATATTTACCCTAAAACACAAAATTTATTAGAAAAGAACAAAAATCACATATCGATGCGCTTAAAGAACCACTTATGTTCGCCTTTTCGATAACTACAGAGTAATATACAAATACGCATAACTGTGACTCCAATGCAGTTCGTGCCAATTGCCTCATCTGCTTTCTTCCTGCAAGATCTTTATACTTATCTACATTAACATCATCAGTTGTAATGGAAGGAGTGACACAATATCTAAATATATAAAATAAATGTATATAAACCTTGTTGTGAGGACGTGGTTGATATTTGTCAGCTTAACGAACGTGGATAGTCTGGTCCTTTTAAGTATTTTATTTGAGGACATTCCGGATAGTATTCTACGGGGATTTTTTGCCAGTCCAACAACAAGACATTGAGGATATTTTCTATTTTTAGTCTCGTTTATATTCTAAGCCTAATAATATATAATAGGTCCCTGCATTACGATGCCTTTTTTGCCAGCATATCGCCCAGCAAGCATTATAACCACCCTTCCTGGAGTAATAACGTTAACTGGATTCTCTTCCATTCTATTTATAGTGATTTTTAAATATTGCAACAAACTAAGAAATCAACACCAACTAATGAATAATCCACGCGTTGATTTTTTATTGTTTATTATAAATTATTACTAAACTACAAAATAATAAATATTTTTTATAACTTATTATTTTGAATAGAAATTTCCTGAAATAATAGGTGGTATACTACGGTGAAAAATCGTATCCTAATTCCTGATATCATTTATAAAGCAAGATCAAGCTTTTTGCGATTTCTGAGGTCTCTAGTGCTCCTAGGATAAAGATTTACTTCACCAGTCACATGTTTTTGCCATCACCGAAGTGGAGTCTGACTGGTTAAAAGATTTATTGCAAACCTTTAGCTTGTAGAACACTTTTTTGGGAAAAATTAGCAAAGGAAATAATTCGCGTTGGGTCGACACCAAAAATAATTGATCAAAATTCTTTTATTGAACAAAAAATTGAAAACTGTAAATATTAAATGCCACAGGTCGCTGAACAGACAACGCCATTGAATTGACTATTCTCAAAATGCCATTTTTATCAATTCTGTACATCGGTAGTTCCGAACCTTTTAGAGATCGCGGCCGCCTAAAGACATTTTATTTGCCTCACGGAACCCATATATAGTTTTTTAACAATTATCAGTATTTTATTAATACAACTGCAAAGTTCAGTTTCACTGAACTCCGTATAAAGTCAACTGTTTTCGAAACGCTTTTAAAGACGACGGGTTCTGTGTTCCACGTCAAAGCATGCTGGCACGAGAATATGCGTGTTATGATTGGGAATGTCTGCATCACCTAACTGATTTTGTTCTGACTTTGACGGTCTTCTCGATTTAAATAATAATAAGTAGTCGGTTCATTCAACGTCCTTGTCCATCGAATGGATGATGACATTAAATTAAAGATCATGCATCGTTTAACACAATTTCAGGAAGAACACCTTATTGAAATTATTAAAATAATTGGTTGCATTCAATGGAAATACTTCTTATCGAAATGAAGAAATGTTATGCTTTATTCAAGATTGAAATTTATTTTCATTTAAGATTGAAATAATTCCGAGACAAAGTATATTCACTGCAACTCGAGGAGGAAAACTGTTGACAATTTGTTTTGAGCAACTCTAGAGATCCTAAATGAATCACAAAGATTATAATGTCGTCAATGCAAAAAATGGAAAGCTTGTCGGAATACGGTATTTGTAGCATAAAATTATTTCTTACGCATTTAAACTCGGGGTTCTCTGCACTTCTCATAAACATTACTCTTCTCAATCCCACTCTGGTAACGTGGCACTCAGAGTTCGGAGCTTCGCTTTGTAAACATGACTCTTCTGATTACAAACTCTTTTATGATTAATGACGTAATAATGATAGTCAGAATTCATAACCAAATCAAATAGGAAATACTAATTAATAGGTTAATTAATTAAAATTGACTTATTAAGCCCCTTAACACAAACTTTGGTCTTGTAAAAAAACATTTTTATTCAGCCTTGTTTCATCTAGTTAAAAAAATACAGTAAAACCTCTGGTGCTCGCCATTTTCGGGACCGAAGAAAAAATGGCGAGCAATAGAATTTGGCGAGCAATAGAAATAATCAATAAATTTGTTGACATTGAAATTTTGAAAACATCTCCGTTTTCGATACTTTCCGATCATAAGTGAGCCTTCCAAGTCATATTTGAGCAAAGAAACAAAGAGAATCGAAAGAATTAAAAGGAAAAAATTAACTAAAAAAATCTTTAATAATTTTTTTAATTCAGCCATATTTTTAATAACGGTTTCGATTAGTTCCAACGAATTTATATCAAAATTTTCATTTTGATAAAAGAATGACTTTATTCTTTTCAACATTTTCAAAGCCTCTTCTGAAGTCACATGAGATTCGTCATTATGAGTATCTTCATCGTCATATTTGTGTGGAAAAGAATCTCCAGCAATATTAAGGTAATCTTCAATTTCATCTATTTCGGTAAATTCATGATTAATAAAATCATCTTTATTCACCGGGTCCAATATTTTCAAGATATTTACCATTTGATCATAATTATCAATTTCAACAGTTGGTCTTTCGAATTGATTTTCACATTCGATCCATTTTGAATGTCCGAAACAATTTGTAATTGTTTTTGGTCGTTACTTTTTTCCAGGCAAAATATGTAAAAAGAAGACCGTCTTTTAAAGTTATTTTTTTATGAGCTTCCAGTGGATTTTCTCCATTTTCAATTTTTTCTAACATAAACTCAAATTTAAGTTATTAAAATGTCCTTTGAAGGATCTAATGATTCCTTGATTCATTGGTTGTAGAATTGTTGTAGTCTTCGAAGGTAGGTAAAGAACTTCAATTGACTGTAAATCAGCGTAAAGTTTATGGGATGGGCATCGATCCACAACTAAAAGAATTTTTCGTTTTTTTAGATGCCTATCTTATGTTAGAAGCCATTCGTTAAAAATTTTACTTGTCATCCATGCTTTTGGTGAATGACAGTAATCGACAAAATTTTCGACTTTAAAATTTTTAAAGCAGCGAGGTTTCTGGAACTTTCCAATCATAAGTGGAATTTTTTTGTCTGTCCCAGTCATATTTGAGCATAGCAACAAAGAAAATCTAAAAAATAAATAAAAATTAAACCGTTCTTTAAGGATTTTATGTCCATGTCGAACCTTCTGACAAACACTTTTTGAAGGGATAGATTTGTAAAAAATCCCAGTTTCATCAGCGTTATAAATGTTTTCAGCATTATATTGTTGAATCTTTGCAGAGATCAAAAAAGTAAATGCATCAATTTCTTGTTTCTGATCAACTGCTCAACTGCTATACGGTCCATCGTGAGACTTTTGTTCTCCTCCATATACGCAAGAATGCGACGTTTTCCATTAAAAGACAATCTTTAGCACTTACGCATGTTAAATTCAGCCTGGTTGAAATATTTTATATAAAAAATAGTTTAACCAAAAAAAATATTTTTAAAAATTAATGGCGAGATTTAGAAAATGGCGAGCAATAGAATATTTATCAAAATTTACTAGAAATTTTTAATTTTTTGAAAAATATGTGGCGAGCAATAGAGGTGGCGAGTAACAGAGGTGGCGAGCACCAGAGGTTTTACTGTATATCGTGTGTTATGAATACCCATTTCTTCTAAAAAAATAAATAAAATCTTCAGCTATTTATAATAGGTAATAAATATGTTATTATAATGTGATATAATTTTTAGCCTAACCTTAAAAAATTAATAAATTTTATTCTACTGCGTCAGCATATCATAGGTAACTGATTATCTAACTATTATCAATTTAACATTTATAATCACCTTTTAAGAAACTATATGAATTCATTTTTAACCGAAATCCAACAAAAACAACTTTCAGAAATCGCTAACAAACTCACAAGAGTCGGCCGAGGAATTTTGGCTGCTGATGAAAGCACAGGGACGATCGGAAAACGGTTTTCAGCAATAAATTGCACAAATAATGAACAAAATCGTCGTCTTTATCGTCAAATGCTCTTCTCGTCTGCAGAAGTTCTCAGTAATTACATTTCCGGAGTGATCATGTACGACGAAACTTTCTGGCAAACATCTGACGAAGGAGTCTCATTTCCGGAGGTCTTACGTAAAAACGGGATACTTACTGGAATTAAAGTTGATTTGGGAGTAGTTTCGATCAATGGAGTGGAGACAACGACTCAAGGTCAACATGGCATTTAGAATTTGTCAGGGCTCGACAATTTGGACCAAAGATGTGCCAAGTACAAAAAGGCTGGAGCGGACTTTGCTAAATGGCGGTGTGTCCTCACAATTACTGACCAAACACACGTCGGAACTAGCGATTGTCACAAACAGCAATGTACTTGCCTCGTATGCCAAAATATGTCAACGAGTTGGTCTCATTTTTCCTGAATCCATAGAATGCCATCGTCCCCATCGTAGAGCCTGAAGTTCTCTGTGACGGTACTCACAGTTTAGAAAGATGTGAATATGTTACTACAAAGGTGGTCATTCGTTTTTATTATTTTAGGTTTTGGCGGGAGTTTATAAAGCTCTGAATGACCAGGACGTGTTTTTGGAAGGAACTTTACTAAAACCAAACATGGTCACTTCAGGAATGCAGGCCAATCCTCAAAGTTCGTTTTCTGATAATGCCACCGCAACTCTTCGCACATTGCGAAGAACTGTTCCATCTGCAGTCCCTGGTTCTGAGCTTTTAATGACTCAAAGGAATTGTTTTCCTTTCGGGTGGATTTTCCGAGTCGGATTCTACAACATTCTTAACGAGATCAATAAGCAGGCCAATACAGATCGGAGAATGTATCCCTGGTCCTTGTCCTTTTCTTATGGACGAGCTCTGCAACATTCCGTTATTAGAAAGTGGAATGGAGATTGTGCAAATAATGATCTAGCTGTCGCTCAATTGATCAAAAGAGCCAATGTATAGTTTAATGGTCACCACGCCTAGGCCTGTAGTGATGCTGCCCAGGGTGTTTATTCCGGCACAGACGATGCATCTGCCAATGAAAGCCTCTTTGTGGCTAAACACGTCTACTAATTTGCTTATTGTTCAACTAATCAAATTTAATAAATCTTTCTAATTTTCTACTTACAATTAAGCAGGGTGTGTCTGTCCCATTAAATTTTGTGGTTATGTAATCAATTATTATTTTATTGGGAAAATCTGAAAGGTTTCAAGACCGTTCGACTGGATCACGTATGTGGTCATTTAGTCAAAGTCCTGGAGAAACACTAAAGATATAAGTATCTTGATGTGGTTGAAAAACCAGCTTTATTAATCACGCTCGAAACTAGAAAGTGCCTAGTGGAAGATATGCGTAGCAATGCAGCAATAATATAGGCATCTCGCCTCAATGTATAGAATTTGTTCCACGTCTTGAACAAGTACGCTCAACTATTACTTTGGACTAATCGAATTCAACCCGAGTGACTATGATGAGATTGAACTTATTGTCCGAAGAGTACTTAAAGAGAATCGCGTTCACGTGTTTTCAAGTAATAAGGAGAAATTGTACTTGTTCAGTGAGCAGTTATGACGTGAAAACTGAAGGAAGTCAATTCCTTGACGTATCTCATCAAGAATAATAACTAGGGCAAACATTTTTATTGACCTAAAAAATTAACTGACCGTAAAATTTTAAAAATTGACTAAAAAATTGACCTAAGAAATATTATTTAAAACTTTATTTTCAAATATTTTGTAAAAAAAGAAACTAATTAACTAAGTGATTTTCTAACTAAGTCCAGAGCCTTCGAAGTGAGCAGAGGATGGCACTCCACGCTCCTCCTTCCCTTCTTCCTCCTCTTCTCTGGCAATGTAGACCTCCGAGAAGGTGCAGTCTCGCTCATTTTAAATTAAATTAATTATTTTTGATATCTTTTATAGAGCTAAAATTTCTACTATCTTAAGTAAACTCTGAAGGAAGTGAATGCCCAATATTTTCGAATAAGTTGATAATTGCTTCATTCCTCAATTTATAGAGTGAAATGTTTGAGAATACAAATGATTCAAAATTTTTGAAACAATAATTTGAAAAAAAATATTCAATTACAGTCCGACCTCTAATTGGGGCGCACCTCCAGGGGTGAGGCACCTCTTTTTTGGGGAAAACTCTGTTTTGGGGCATTATAAATTTTTTAACCAAATTATAAAAAATCAATTAATTTTAACATCTCTATTTGGGGCATTGATTTTTTATTAAATAAAATTAATTATACCAATTTAAAAAATAAATATTTTAAGACACGTTTCATTTCAAATTTCTTGTGTAATGCCTTTGAATTATGAAACCAAGTTGAAGATTGCTGATCATCTTTTAAAGAAAGAACATTCTGAGAGGAGATTATCCATAATGTACAATACTAGCAAGGGAACTATTTTCTGTATAAAAAAGAATATTCTTCCATTTATCAAAAAAGGATTTCTTTCCTCATCATTAAGTGAAAATAAAAACGGATTTGATGAAAAAGTCATTGATATTTTTCAGCGTCTAAGGGATCAGAATGTTCCAGTTTCTGGAACTCTTAAAAAAAATTTCCCTAACTGTTTCTTCGAGAATGGGCTTAAACAAGTTTAAAGCTTCAAATGGATGGTTAGAAAAATTCAAGCAGAGGCATGAATTAAAATTCCGAACATTGTCAGGCGAATCCGCATCTGCTGATAATTATTTGAATTGTCTAATTGATTTTTTATGTTTTCAAGACGACCAGGATTTGTTTATAGAGTCTTTATCCAAATTAAATTTGCGGCAAGTGGTAACAATAATCTCAGATGCCTGGAATAATGTATCTGCGGATATTATTTATAACTGCTGGCAAAAGGTTTTTCGACAATCTCCATCAGACTCGAGTTGCATAAATGAATCATCTGAAGAAATATTTAATAATGTTATTGATGAAATAGAAGATAATGATCCAAATATCTATGAGAATATAAGCTGCGAACCATCAATATCACAAATTTAAAGTTTGATGGAAAACTTAGAGACAAACATCTTTGATTTGATTCCAGATTCTCTTCATGATTTTTATGAATTCAGAAAGAAAGTGTCGTTAGGAATTAAAAATAAATATAAATATGGAGAAAAATTAACTGATTATTTTAAAAAATAATGTTCTTTTTCTTTATTTATTGAGCTTTTTGAAAAACCTCTTTTTTGGGGAAACCTCTGATTTGAGGCACTTAGTGCCCCATTTAGAGGTCGGACTGTATCTTGTATTGGTGGATATAATTGTTGGTGAAGAGTGCTTCTGTGTTTCCCTGTGTTTGTTCACAAAAAAACGTTTTTTGCAAGTTACGAGTAACTCACACAATTTACAAAAAAGCATTCCATTCGGAGTAATTGAAAATTCTTTGGGATATTTTTCATAAATATTTTTCGCTTTTTTACAATCTGAAGGCTTATTTTTAGGCATACGTACTCTATAATTTAGTTAAAGATTTGTTACAATACGACAGAAACGTCACGCCGATTTTTCTAATTAAATTCGTATTTTAAAATTGACTTAATTAACAAATTGACCAAATTGACGTAACAAACTTTTTATAAAAACCTTTTTTGGACCTTTTTAAAATTAATCATTACTTTTAGGTTGCCCTAATAATAACGAAACTACATTATTTAAGTAATACCTAGAATCCCTATCCTTACCAAAAAACAAGAAGACAGAATAAGCCATTCATTCAACAAGGCAATACGATGAAATACAATCAAATATCCAATTCTCAGAAGCAACCAAACAATTTTTCTCTAAATTCATTCCAATGAGGACGGCTCCAGCCCACTCATCTGACACGGCTACAACCGGACAATTTGCTATCAGTCCAGAAGCAGCAGCATGGAAGGGTCTGCTCTTCTCATATTCAGAAAGAAGACTTCTTAGGACTTTTCCTCCACCCAACTCCACCAATGAAATAATTTTCCGCCGGGGCATGCGTGTCTTTGATGCAAAAAAGACAGAAATCCCATCAAAAAGAGGAGGAGACTACTCATTATCAAACAGCCACAGACTTGACTGGTCCTCGCCTTGGTAGGAATATACGACACTTCGCTATTGGAGTGTCCCACCACTTCATAAGGGGCACAGTCCAGTAAGGATTGACAGTCAAACGAGTCGGATAGCCCTGAAATACATTCATGTTCGTACATTGATGAGACACAATCCACAGACCTCTGAGAAGAGCGGTCATGTACTTAAATGTCCTCAAACATCGCCCATTCTCGTCTGTCTGGACAACCAAGTGGGAGACTTGTGAGGACATGGTGGATGCCGTCACACATCGTAGGGAAAAGGTCATCCCCCTCAGGTCCCGTAGTTGTCGTATGGAGTAGCCACTGTGGGCCACCACGACTTTGGAGGGACTGTCTTTAAGGGATTTGAGCTTGTCCACAAGTTGATTGGCTAAGTTTGCGAGTGAAGTAAGGTTTTTCCGATTTATAATAGAAGAAGACAGAAGGGGATCGCCACACTCTTCCAAGCACTTTCTTTAATATTATTTAAAACTGCTAACTGGCAGAAAAGAGTTGGACGATTCGAATGGCTAAATAATTCACAAGTAGAGGACGAGCTGGTAGTAATAAGAAAAGAAAATCACCACGAGGAACACTTTAACTGTGAAATAAAATCATTTAAAGCTTTAGTGGTTTTCATCGTCTCACATCATCCAATAAAATATTAATTTATCAAAATTCAATTTATTTAAATTTTCTTTAATAAAAAATCATAATCAAAAAAAACAAGAAAAATTAAACTTTGGCGTATGAAATTGCCAGAAAATGAGTTGGGGAAAGTTTAAAGTTTTGAAGAGACTGAAGAGCAGCAGTAGCACATGTTTCATTCTCGTACTCCACAAAAGACACTTCCGGCCGAGCACTCGTGTACCGAAGTTCCTTAAACCCAGAAAACTTTTTAAAAAGAATGTTGAGATCATGTTCAGTGGCGTCACTTGGAATATTCTCCACAAAAAGCACAGAAGAGGCATCAGGAGGACATTCCACGTTCTCAAAGACATCCATTCGAACTCTTTTCGACTTTGACTGCAATTCCTCCTTCTGTCTTTCACATCTTTCGGCATATAATGTCTTCATTCTAGTTATGATCTGGGATTCAGTCTTGGCGTACTCTATGCGCTGGAAGATGAGGACAATCCTTTACCATGGGCTTGCCGTAGAATTTGAATCCATTCATAGACCGGAGGGCAAGTGAGGCGTTGTTCACTTCCTTAAATATGACAAATGCTTGTCCCCGCATTTGATTAGTCTTTAGGGCCACTATTTCGACAATGTGGCCAAATGGGGCAAAGGCGTGGTATAGCTGGTCTTTAAGTTCTGGAAATATTAATTTAAACTTAACCCAGCTTCTTTATCTTGTCGTTTAGGTTGCTTATGTATATTGTGTTCCCAGGTAGAATATCAGCACACATCAGAACACTTGTGGGTTTGAATTTATTTCATATATTAATAGTTTTTATATAACTTATTTAAATTTAATTATTAAAATCTTAGTTTTTAAAAAAATTAATGGTTAGATTTTTTAATTTTCGACGAAATATATTATAAAATTCTATTATTTTTGTATAAATGTTTTAGATAATTATGTTAAAATAAATTGAAAATTTTTGTTATTAATATATTTTAATTAGTTTATCACATTTAAAAAAGTAATAAAAGTACTGTCACGTTTTCTCTGATGGTTTCTCCACTTTGTATTAATATTCCAGTCCATTGCTCAAAAAATCGTTCCGCTATTTGATAGAATTCTTGTTCAGAGAGCAGCCAAGGAAACAGTTTCAAAGACTGGGATTCTCATTCCAGCCAAAGCTCAAGAAAAGGTCATAGAAGGGACAATTGTGGCTGCTGGACCCGGCAGTATCGTGGTACAACATAAGTCGACTTAAATATATTAGAATGGTGTCAGACAGGCAATGTCGGTCAAGGTGGGGGATTCTGTCATCATCCCAGAGTACGGTGGTAGCAAAATAATGCTTGAGGACAACGTAGTGTGTCTTTTATATGTCTAGGAATACTATTTTTACAGGGAAAGTGATTTGTTGGCCAAACAAGTCGAGCAAAATTAGACCCTTCTGTCTTTACTTGTTCTTTGACTAATTTCAATACTTTTTCCTTATTTTATATATTTAGTTAATTAGCATATTTTTGTGTTTCCTCGTGTCTATGAAAGTTTATTTTTTGAAATTGGACTGATTTTCCACTGATAGATTTACTTTTTACACCGTGATATTATTCTTAATAGCTATCCGACTTTTGAGCTCAAATATTCTTTTATTTTTTTGGTCGATACAACTGTTATTTCATTATTTATAGATTCAGGGGCCTCTTTGATAGCGACGTATCTTTTTTCCATAAAGGAATCGAAATACTCTTAATATTTCCTGTGTTTAGTGTAGAGTCTCACTAGTGTTTGAGACTAGCTGGATTAGGTGGAATGTGCAAAATCATTTTAAAGTATAATCTTGTAATTGGTATAAAACTCGCATCCAAAGAGAAAGATTTGCTTGAAATGATCAGAAAAGCAGGCTTCGAGAATCACGTCTCTTCTCAGGCTGTTAAATGCATTCTTAATATCCAGTTTTATAGCTAATAAATTTGAGTTTCTTTTTTTGCGCAAAGAATTTTCTGGCTGCATACACTGCAGCTTCAAAACCATTTGGAATTCCCATACCAAGCTGAAGTGGCGAGAGTTCACAGCTGAGTCTCTTTGACTTTAGCAGCCAGTTTCCCGAGAACGTTTGCCAATAGTAATTGGTCGTATCTCTGCCAACTAGACAGCCTCGCAATCCATTCACCTCAGTCTTCTTGAGCTTGTTAAGATTGCTTTATTGCACTAAAAAGCTCTTCCGTTGGGCAAATGATAAACGGAGAGAAGAGTGTGGTCCTCTTGGAAGAAAAAAAGCTCTATAAATTGCTCTCAAAAACCCAGAACTCAATTGGGAATATGAGCATGACAAACTTGTTGATCGCACAAGATACTCGATAGACCAATTCTTATCTATTGGCGAGCCATTCTAAATTACTTTTTTCAGCAAACCAAACGCTTCAAGACTGGACAAATCAAGCTCAATCAAAAGCTGGCATAAGCACGTATGTGCCTAAGGTTTCGCTCATGTCGCACTCTCAAATATCCTCCCAGTCAGTCTTTTCCATCCAGCCTTGTTTCTCGTGCGTTTGTGAATGTCCTCAAGATTGTCACCATTTTCAAGTCGGTCGCCAATTCTTTTGTAATCATTCCTCAGGCAGAGGGGAAACGTGCGTCTTGGCCGACTCCGAAATCCAATTCCTTGATTAGAAAAGTATTCTTCCATTATTTGATTGCAAGGAATCATTTTATCCGTTCTCAGGACAGCGTGAGGTAGTAACTTCCTTGCTAATCGGCTTGCATTTACATAATTTGTAGAAAGTTTCGTTTTTGATGGTCTATGGCCATTTGATACCCGTGTTTTTTCTCATTTGCTTTCTATGAAAAGCGTAAAGGTCCGTTTTCGATGTTCCCCATGTTCCCGAGTTGCATAATAGGATTGGTAGTACGAACGCATTATACAAGTGTGTCCGAAGATTTAGAGAGATAAGTTTTTGGCGTGTCCAGATACTCCACATCTTCTTTAGTGCACACGACGCCAACATTTTTCTACGGGCAATGTCCTCAGCATCGCTCAAAAGCGACCCATGCATTTTAGTAAACCTCCACTTCTCGTCAATCCGAGTTGACAGACGCTAAATCGAAGTTATGCCCGTCTTTTCCGGATTGATCTTCAGGACCACCTCTTCAAAACTGTTGTAGCCTTGTCTATTACAGCTCTTAGAATTTCCACATCCTCAGATATAAAATCAATGGCGTTGGCCTATATTAGTTCCACAAAATGATTATTCAAGACTTAAATTTTAAGTGATGCAATTCCTTTCTGACATCTCTTAACGCGGCTTCCAAATAGATTACAAAGAGGACTGGGGAAAGAGAGTCCCTTTGCGGAGTACCAATCCCGGAGGTCCATTTATCCGAATAGTTTCTCTCCATTTTCACTACGAGGCTCGTATCAGCCAGCAGAAAACGCACAATCCTCAAGGAGTCTTCATCAACAATATCCTCGAGAACTCGCAGTAGTTTATCTAGACAGATACTGTCGAACGCTTTTGATAGCTCAACTCCCAAAATGTGCATCGTTTTCCTGTACTTCTGACATATGGCAGTAAGCCACCGATGACTCCATACTATATCAGCGGTTGATCTTCCCAGTCTGAATTCGCTTTGACTTGGCGACAGGTATTTATCAACTGATTTTAATATACGATTCAATGTTATAATCGACAGGGTTTTTCGCAACGTGGTCAGTGGCCTGAGATTTTCAATCGCCAGGTTTTTGCAGAGAAAGTATAACTCCCATCGCAAGTTCAATTGGACAATGATTCCTGAATATATCATTGAATATAAGAGTTATCATTTCTGGAAGCTTGGTCCGTGCGTATTTCAACAACTCTCCGCAAATATCATCATAACCCGCTGCCCTGTTGTTATTAAGTCGATGCAATGCTGAGAGAATTTCGGACTTTTTACACATATTTTTCAGTGAACGAGGCTGTCCATCGAATTGTGAGAGTAATGAAGTATCCTCAAATTGCTAAAGTGTCTGGCTATGAGTTCAACCAAACGTCATAAAAAGAAATTTTCGTTAATTTTATTTAGATAATTTGTTATGGCTATAACTTCTGTATTTTAGACACCTTTGATATCACTTTTATGATGAAAATAAATGACGCCTAATTGTTTATAATCCACCATTATGTCTTCCAGTACATTAATTTATTAGACTAGGTGGTGATCTGCAACATCTAATTGATTTTCAGAGATTTTAATCTTATGTATATATCTTATCATTTAGCTTTCTGTGTTTTTTAAAATGAATAATTCAGAATTTTTTAGATATTATTTGAATAATCTGTGAGAAAAAGATTTATTTAAAATATTTCTTAATATCTATATTTATATTTAAAATGTTTATTATTAAGCTGAAAAATTAATTATCAATTATTAACTCGGCAAAATAATTTATATATTTTAACTAAAAGAACTATGTGATTTAAAATTTTGCATTTTTGTGAAAATTAAGGCTATACTTCTAGGGATCATTTCTAAAGTTTGCCTTGAAAGAACGTTCATCGAAATTGTTCTTACACAAAGCTGTGATGATGTTCTATACTCTGCATTGCTTGAGCGTGACTTGACGTTCTTTTTTGAACGTTTGGACGATCGTTCCTGTTGGTTGGAGGGCATGTAGAGTTTCTGAGCAGTTTTGCTTTTTTTCTTATTAATCTTAAAAAGTGGATTTTGGAATTTTTACACATAAATTTTTTTTTTTTTAATTTTTTTTGTAATAAACGAAAGTCAAAAAAAACGAAAATCGTAAGTCCCAGCGGCGAGGACGCAGTGTGCGTTGCCCCAAACAATGGCCAGGCCGATGCGCTGGCAGAACCAGAGACCCTCTCTCGTGTTCTTGAGCCTCCTCCCAATGGACTGCCCGACCTCGTTGAGGAACGAGTCAGTCTCCTTTCCCGCGGTTCCAGCGGTCTCCAGGGCGATTGGCGTAACGCGGTAGCGGTTCGCGAGCGAAGAATATTTTTGTATTTTGATCTTTTCGGCGTGGTTTGCAGCCGAACAAGGGTTTGCGGCGGAAGAATGGATCCTCGATTTGAAAAGGTATCCACAACGGTAACATCCCATACGAGGGCCTTCCCCGACGAGTACGGGAATATTGTCATCCCGTCAGGCCTTTTGCCATTTCCCCGATCGAGTCCGACCGGTTCGAGGAGGCACGAATGAGGGCCTTGTGTCTGTGTTCCCTGCCTGCGCTCCTCTTGCAGGAAAGTGGGTGCAGTCCCTTTTCGTCAACGTCCTCACCGCATCTGCAGCGGTGTTTTGCACAAACATCCAGGCCGAGTCGGTGAGCCACTCCGATGCGTATGGCAGCATCGTCTAGCCACGTCCCGATGCTGGAAAGAGGAAGAGCATTCATCCAGCTGCCAGAGTGAGGGGCGGATGCCGCACGAAGGCATGCCAGGCGGTGTTGGTCAAGGTTTGCCGAGAGCACATAAAATAATATGAAATTAGGTACAACTCAATTTCAAACGTCGTTGAGAGCTGAATGCCTCGGGAATCTACCAGCGCTTTTTCGGCAAGAAAAAAGGTGAAGTCCAAATTGATCAATCGATGCACCACAGCGGCCTTTGTGTGGTGGCACGACGGCTTCCGGACCTCCCTCGCCACGTGTGAGGTTTCTCCGTGTCTAAGGCGCTGGTTGTCGGGGTTCCTTGAATCTCGCGGACAGGTCTTGCGGCATTAGGAGGTCTTTTCTAAAGTCAGTAAGTCTTATATGGGAAGACTGAAGTTGGATGCTTCCACTAGATCAGTGGTTCTCAACCTTTTTTGTCCGCGGACCCCTTGTGAGTAAATGAAAAATTTCGCGGACCCCCTACATATTTATTAAGTTTTTTGTCAAAAAAATTTTGTTGTCCAAAATTACCACCTCACTCTTTCTTTGGCCTAATATCTTTTTAATTGTAGCCATTTATTAGGATTTAATTTAATTAAAAATTCTAACAAAAAAGAGAATTTTAAATTAAATTTTTCATAAATAGAACTTTTTCAATTTTTATTTTTACAAAAAACGTCGATTTGAACTATAATAAAATATCAATTGACAATTTTAGAAATAAAGATTTTGTGCTACTTATCGGTCTTGACATTATCAATTAAAAGTTTTTTTATCCCCTACCCCGCTGGGGGCAAATTATAAAATGATGTCTACTTAAGACGGCAAGTCTAACATAGATTGATTTTAAAAATTCATGTTATTCTAAAATTCTTTTATTATTAGTTACTTCTAAAAAATCGTTAAAATTATTGAAATACAAATTTTAATACCCCAAATATACATTTCTTCCTAGGCGAGTTGTCCGTCCTTGTTATTGTCGAGTTCAAGGACAACTCGTCTGTAGGCGAGTTGTCCGTCAGCCGATTTTTCATCATTTTACGCAAAGAAATAAAATAATCCTTATTTTTGTGGATTAGATGGGGATGACAGTGCGCAAGTGTCTCACAAGAGTTGTTGGTTTCATGCTATTGTGTGACAGAATTTTCATGCACACAACACATTTTGGGCTTTCAAATCCATCTTCATCAATACAAATAAACCCATATTTTATATAATCAGGATTATATTTGCGTATCTCAACAACATTCGAGGAATTCATATCAATAACGTGCTTAAAAATTTTATTAACTTTTACTAAAAAATAAATATATATACGATTTTTATAAATAATTGAGCTACATTCAGCTATTTAGCCCCCTCAGTATTATTGAATATAAAATATATTTATTTATAATATATCTAAAAGAGATATTATTAATTATGATTTAATTCTATTATATATTAATTTAAAATTGTTATCATTAAATATAAACATTTAAATAAAGTTTCAGAAAAATCTCGCGGTCCCCCTGGAATCTTTCGCGGACCCCAGGTTGAGAACCACTGCACTAGATCGTATATACAATCGCTGACGATTAAAAAGACATTGGAGGCCATGCTTGTTGAACATAAACATGGAGTGGAAATTGAAAAACATGAGGAACAAGTTTCGAGAGCCACCAACCACCTCCTAAAATTGGCTAGAGAAACAACAGATCCACCAGATTTGCCGGAAGATGTGTCTCATGTGTCATATGAAGTGTTAGAGGAGAAGAATACGCAGATCCAGTGCAACGGTCCAAAAAGGAGAAGAATTATACAGATTAGTTAGTTATTAGTAACTAAAGACGTTAATTTATAATAAGGCTTTATTGTGACCAAGCACTATCTTCGACTCTGAAAAAATTTTTAGACAATTTTTCGACAATAGTTACTGGATCCCCATACGGATATACAAAACACAGCCTTTTAAATGTTTTTATTTACTTTTTTGATCATCCGAAGCCATCAATATGGATAAACTCCTTGTGATTGTCTGGTTAAATTGTTTAAATATCCTTCGACTCTGAGGATTGTTCAGCCTTCCATGAATTTGAGTAATTTAGAATTCTCCACATAAATTTGAAATGTGAAGATTTTTGAATTCTGTTTCGTTAACAGACTGTAAATATCTGTAAGGGCCATGATCCACGAAAATGTAGTTTAATTTTCCAGCGATTTCAATTCCACTTGTATTTCTAGAATTCATTGTGATGGCAGATCTCAAATAAACGTCAATAACAGTGAAAAACCAAGAATATTGATCATTGTCATTTACAAACTTTTAATATGTCGCGAGCGCAGCGAGCACGCGAGCGCGACGCGCACATTTGACAGCTAACAAGCCTGTCATCAACAAATATATTTATTAAATTATTTAAAATTTTAACATGATTTAAAATTAAAATTGAAATAACTTAAGTTTTCCATTGAATCCCATAAAATAATTTATAAGTAGACCTTAATAGAAAAAGTAAAATCAATGAATACTGAACGCTAATTTTGTTTAGGTTGTGAGGGGGGTAATAATTTGACAAATCTCATTGCTATTTTTTCGTTTTAATCTCTAAAATTAGGTCTTCTAATCAAAAATGAACTGTGCAGACAGGCTTGCTCCTTCAGAAGATTCTTGTTTTGACATTTTTATAAATTATGAAGCATTTAGATTTTTTCTCATTATTCTAAAAAATCAATTATAAATTTTAAAATATTATTTTTATTTATGAAATCGGTTTTAAAGCTCATTCTGCTTTGGCATCGATTTTAATTTTTGTTATCGAATATATTTAATCCCAAATACAAGCCTGGGTATTTGTCAATTTATAGATTTTTTGATTGATCGGATCTAGAAATTGAGTGGTTGCTCGCTGCGCTCGCGTGCTCGCTGCGCTCGCGACATAATATAACACAATTTTATATTTTCAAGTTCGACAGATCAATCTGAAATCTCTCATTTGGTACATCCGCAAAAATATAACTTACGTCGTCATAATTGTTTTAGTGGGACTGCAGATTGGCATATACCGCAGTCTCTTACCACCTGACGAATGCCATCTCTTTTAACAAAAAAATTGTTTTCTACAGAATTTTTCCAATGCATTGTGTCCACAATTATTAGCGTCGTGGATCTCTTCTGCAATTGTCTGCATCTCATGTGCGTCGGTAGCAGTAATAACAAGTTTCTGATTAGATAAAAAATCTTAAAGATATAGCTTTCCGTCTATTTAAACAAATTTTTCAGCCTTTTTTTTAGTTTATACTTCCGAAAAGCTGATATATTTAGTTCTTGTCCTTTGAGCATGGATTTTATTTTGCTTTACTCTTTCTTTGAAAATTATTTATTAGCCACCGATAGTCACAATTAACTAATCGAACGAAGACCGAAGGAAGAAATTATTTGTGCCGATCAACATACACCTCCAAATTCTTCATTACTGACTTCCCTATCCAAAGAGAGGTCGAGAAATTTTGGTATGCCCAGGTCAAATTTAATAGCCTTTAACCGTCACGGACCGAACTTCATTTTTCTCTGGAAGGCTTTTGCATAATGGAGATTTCCCATTGGTAATGTAATCAGGGAAGGTAGGAAAACTCCTTTCTACAACTGTGTCGTTCAGAAGTACTCATCGCCTCACGGGTGGGGAACGTTGACAAGACTTGACCCCAAATGAAAAGTTGCTTTTTCCGGTCGCACGACGGATAGTAAGCGAATTACCTCGCAATATTCAAAGGGACTTGATCCATTACTTCATATATCCTAGACAAGATTCCCGGCTTCTGATTTCCAGTTTTTCCCAAAAATAAAGAAAACTCTGAAGAGACAAACTACACATGTCTATATTCCTTAAAAACCACTTATTTCAGGAAAAAACAAAATTTGTCAATTCATCTTGATAACCCCAGGCTGACCTCTAAAGTGAATCCCGACCGGATATGGCTTGTAGAGGTTACACGACTCTTCAACCTTGAATTTTGTGACATGCAGACACACTTAGCAACTATTACGAAATAGATATAAAGAAGTTCAAATAAAAATATTACAAAAACTTTTCATGGACGATTTTACTTTTTTGTGTCGTGGTCCCCTCAAGACTATAGATCCTCACTCCATTGAATGCATTCCACAAATTGGACAAATAATTTCTAGTTGGATTTCTCATGTTTGTTCTAGTTCATTTTTGCCACAATTTGTCACGTAGGTTATATTTGGTCGCTTCAAGGACGGTTGAAAGAAATTAACTTAAACCTTATTCATATTGAAAGAAGTGGACCCTTTTGCTGAAAAATGGATAGCTATTCTACATATTTAGTAGTTTTTGTTGGATACATACAACATAAAAGTGTCGTTCCTTCAAATACCAGTTGTGGAGGCTTTACGGATGCGTTCTTCCCCCATTACGTGGTCGGTTTGTTATAGTCAGTTATATGAATTATGTGACCAGGCAAATGAGTCTTTCTGAATTCATTCCTAAAATCACCATTGGCGCAGAAGAAATTGATCCCCCCGAATTTGTAAACTTGTATTGTCAGCACATTAATGACCCCTCCGATGCTAAGTTAAAGATAATCCTCAAAATGAAGGTTTATACCATTTTCAGTTCAAGTTTGACATTTTTTGCACCAATTTTGACAATGCAATATTCAAATTTGACAACGCGACATTCAATTTTGACACTTTTTGCATCAATTTTGACAATGCAATAAGCAATATTGACATTTTTTGCATCAATTTTGACATTGCAACATTCAATTTTGACAATGCAATAAGCAATATTGACATTTTTTGCATCGGTTTTGACAATGCGATATTCAAATTTGACAATGCGACATTCAATTTTGACACTTTTTACATCAATTTTGACTTTTGCCGATTTGTCATTTATTTTACATTTTCTGATTCGCCGTCCCTGTACGAATTTTATGTCAAGAAAAAATTCAAGAGTGTCAGAAGCTACAAGAAGAGCACTTATAAATAAGGATGAAGAGGGCGGTGATTATATACAGCTTGCTCGCGATCTTGGTGTCAAGAGGAAAACAGCTATAGCCATTGTAAAAAGTGGAAATCCGTATCTTTGTAAACGTGGAGGTAGAAGGGATGCTACGATAAAACTTACGGATGATGATATGAATTTGATAATTGAAACAATTGATAATAATCCATCGATAACATTGAAGGAATTACGAAAATTGGTAAATAATAAAGTTTGTATTGCGACAATATATAACCGACTTGATGGGCGATTGATTACCTACAAAATGCTGCGAAGAGAACCAATTTCTAGGAATAGTCCGGAAAATATAGAAAAAAGAAAAATATTTTCATTGGATTATCAACGTAATACAAATAGAAAAATACATTTGGACGAAATAAATTTTAATCTTTTTACGTTAAAAAAATTCGGCCGATCCTTTACAGGATCACGTGCGATAGTTCCAGTAAGGGCAAGCAAAGGAGTGAATCTTAACGTTATTTTGGCAATTGATGACAATGGAACAATTGTGAGATTTGAATCACACATTGGATCTATAAAATCGAAATTTTGCAATTTTATGACGGCATTATCGGACAGTTTAGCTGGAGAGGAAATTATTATGTCGCGAGCGCAGCGAGCGACCACTCAATTTCTAGATCCGATCAATCAAAAAATCTATAAATTGACAAATACCCAGGCTTGTATTTGGGATTAAATATATTCGATAACAAAAATTAAAATCGATGCCAAAGCAGAATGAGCTTTAAAACCGATTTCATAAATAAAAATAATATTTTAAAATTTATAATTGATATTTTAGAATAATGAGAAAAAATCTAAATGCTTCATAATTTATAAAAATGTCAAAACAAGAATCTTCTGAAGGAGCAAGCCTGTCTGCACAGTTCATTTTTGATTAGAAGACCTAATTTTAGAGATTAAAACGAAAAAATAGCAATGAGATCTGTCAAATTATTACCCCCCTCACAACCTAAACCAAATTAGCGTTCAGTATTAATTGATTTTACTTTTTCTATTAAGGTCTACTTATAAATTATTTTATGGGATTCAATGGAAAACTTAAGTTATTTCAATTTTAATTTTAAATCATGTTAAAATTTTAAATAATTTAATAAATATATTTGTTGATGATAGGCTTGTTAGGTGTTAAAGTCGCGTCTAGCGCTCGGTCGCGCGCTGCGCTCGCGACATATTATTTATATGGATAATGCTCCAATCCATAAAAAAACAAGGAAATTTTGAAGGCGTGAGAGTAGAACATACAATTCGAAGATTTGATGCACCATATTCTCCGCAGCTAAATCCATGCGAAGGCTGTTTTTCGATTATCAAGGCTGGGATTAAGACATATTTATCCAATCACAATAATCCTCATAACAATGTTTATGCAGCAGGAAATGGAACGCTGACAGAATTTCGAGCACTATTATTAAAAAATGCCTTAGAATATTCTATGACAAATCTAACTCGCGAGAAAATACGGAATTTTTACAGAAATGCAGAAAAAATTATTGCGAATTGTACGATTGGGATTCCATTAATCTGACCTGATTAATAAATTGTCTTTATTAACTCTCATCTTGATTTAGCCGCATAGAAAAGTCCTTATGTGTGTCCGTTATAAAAATATTTGTCAAAATTGATCTAAAAAATGTCAAAATTGAATATCGAATTGTCAAAACCGATGTAAAAATGTCAATATTGCTTATTGCATTGTCAAAATTGATGCAAAAAGTGTCAAAATTGAATATCGCATTGTCAAAACCGATGTAAAAAATGTCAATATTGCTTATTGCATTGTCAAAATTGAATGTTGCATTGTCAAAATTGATGCAAAAAGTGTCAAAATTGAACGTCGCATTTTCAAAATTGGTATAAAAAATGTCAAACTTGAATTGAAAATGGTATAGTTATGTATTTTGGAGTTTAGGGGGTTAAAAAGAGTGAAGTGCAGGCCTATATTGATTAAATATCTGATTTGTTATAAAAGATTTTATTCATTTCCGTTACCACGACAAGGCTTTCTTAAACAGTGTTTAATATGTCGGGATATCAAATGGTTTATGAGAAGTGTGGCACCCGTCCTCGCAGGTAAAAAAATTTTCAAATTGGTCAAAACAATATAAGTCTAAAGAATTTGTTTTCAATATGCCAGGGAAATTAATAAAGTCCAGAAAATCTCAATGAATTAGTTATTCAACACCTTTTTGAATTGAATTACCACATGAACATAATTTGCTAAATATGAGAGGGCAAACTAATTTATAATACAGTTCCAAGTCGGTCTAGTCTAATTTGGATATGTTCAGACTTTGATGGTCTTTAAAACCAGTTAAATGTTTAAGAATGGTGATAGTGAATAAAGGAAAATGCTCCTATAGTTCACTCAAGAATAGGTCTCAGGAGAATGACGAGATTAAAGCCAATGATCCGGAATCGAAATGAATAAGAAGGCCAGAAACTGCCCTAAAGTTGATAAACAACATACAACTAGGCCTGAAAGACTCCACTTTAGAGAAACAGAGACATGCTGACTTAAAATAACTGACCTCATTTGAATGGCTGAAATTTTCCGACCACGCTAACATAATTTTGTGTCATGAAGTTTGTTTTGTTAACGTTACAGAAAAATAATCAGAATGAGTCGAATTTTAGGATGACGGCATCATTATTCAGATTGTCCGACTCCAAGAAAGACATAGTTTATTCTATTCGATGCATTCTCGAAGTTTTGTTGGACGTCACCATTATTGTTTAAGTCAGCTATGGAAGTCTCCAAAGCAATAAATAAAATAATATTAATGTTTGGAAAACCTCAGTTATAAATGGATTTCGATAATGAACCGGATAACCAGTTCATATAACTCAACTGTCAAAGAGTAGGTAAAAGAAAAACATTTCCCCAAAGATAGGCAAGAAAGGCTGAGCTCGGCACATTCATAATGTGACAAATGGGACCTTAATGAGTTGAGGTGTGTCCAAACAGAAAGGAAGAAGCTGATTCTTGTTAATCAGAAGACTTTACCCTTGCTCGATTCCAGAGTGGTTATGTACTGGAGTCACTTATTTGATTCTTAAAATAGATAATTCTTCCGCTCCGACAGATTATCATCCGATAACCAGTGAAGGCGGTGGGTGTGGAGCTGTCGGCGACTAACACCCCTGTGTGTGGTGACCTAGTCAAAGTCTTGGAGGAGCAACATGAATATAAGTATCTTGGTGTGTTTGAGTGTCCAGACTCATTAATCATATCTGAATCGAGAAAGTGTGTAGTGGAGGGTGTGCGCAGTACGGCAGCAATGTTATGCAAAACTCGCCTCAATACACGAAGCTTATTTCACGAACGAGTACATGATCTCACTGCTAAACTACTACGTTGGCCTGATCGAATTCTAGCCGAGTGAGTACGATGAAATAAACCTTATTGTTTGAAGAGTACTCCGAGAGAATTATGTCCACGTGTTGGCAAGCAATAAAGATAGATTATACTTGTCTCGCGGGATGCTATGACGTGGACTAAGTAACATCGTACACTTAAGTGAGAGAATTCTTACTAAGATGCACAACACCTGTGGAGTGGGTCGGGTGTTTTCCAAAGGAAAGTTGCCTTCGTTGCTGTTGAAAAGCGCATGGTACACACTTTGGGGCCATAAAAGGCTATGTGTTAGCTAAATATGGTCTGGTGCTAAATACCCAAGTTAACATGAAGGAGTTGATCAAACTTATAGAGAATCGCTATTAAAAATCGAAGTATGGGAATAATTCTTTCCAATCAGAAGAGTTATTCTCATATTTTCAAGACATAAATTATTTTTAATAATAAACGGAAACAGTGTAGCCACTGTAAAAGTTGACCATTTAGCTACGAATTGCGTAGATATGCTGTACCATGATTACAAATGGAGGTATAAGAAGGTGATGAGGTCCCTCTATCTTCTGCACCTACAATAAGTATGGCTTGAGGCTCTCCAACAAGTTGAGAAGTCATTGATTTCGATCTGTGTGTAAGAACTTGAAGGTTTGCATTAAAGTGGATACTCCCATATGCACCTCGTTTGTTGTCTAGCACAACAAACCCAATATTGTGGATAAGGTTACTATGGAGATCGTTATTGTGGGAGTGGGCATACGTGCCTAGATCGTTTGCAAACAGTGGAAGTGGAGAAAAGGAGGAATTGTGACCTCTTGGCAAACGAGCTAGAGCTGATGCACCAGTGTAAAGTCCGTGTCATTCTGTTTGTAATTACATTAAATGGACAGGTCACTAAATACCACAAGGGGTACTTAAGACAGTATATGCAGTCTACTGTTCTTAAGAGGATCATGGAGAGTATCTTGTTTGATACTTCCCGATCCAGTTCTTTTCCGACATTTAGTTAGCGAGAGGCGCTGGACTGCACCTTCTCGGGGGTCTACAGTGCCAGAGAAGAGGAGGAAGAAGAGAAGGAGGTGCGTGGAGCGTCATTTTTTCATTTCAAAGACCCTAGACTTAGGGAATTAATTACTTAATTGGTAAAGGCTTTTTATTAAAATAGCATTTAAACATATTACAAATGTATAATCATTCCTACGTTTTTTCGACTATTTTCGATTCCATTCCTACAGAGGTTTGAAAAGTTGAAAAACATTCCAAATCTTCAACCCAGAAGTTTTGCTTTTGAAGATTTTTCAATCTAAAGAATTGATAAGAAAACCATACGGAGTATTTTGAAATAAACATTTGTGACTTCTTCGAATATAAATAAATATAGCAGATAATATAATCCCATTCATCAAGAATATCCCAAAAAGAATCCACACGACATGCATTTTCAGTCCATGTTCAACTAGGAACATATCATTATAAAAACTCACTATAATTAAATGAAACATTTATTGTTTGATTTACCCTTGATATTCCGTCGGACACAATGCAAGTTAAAGTTACTGTTTTTTTATTAATTTTTTTAAGTTGGTCAGATGAAAGTGTAAATAAAAATTCGCTTTCGATTTCATTATTCATTATCAAAAAGTCGGAATTTTGTTTATCACTTTCTATCCGTTCTCCGTCATATAACCAATTTATTTGTAATTTAAAGATTGGGTCGACCGTTCCTTTGCATGAAAAGACGGGTCGATTAAATTGAGTAATTTTATTGCGACCTGAGTGGGACATGTATATTTGGGGTTTTTCCGTTACTTTAAGGTAAACAGTTTTGGCAACTATTCCGAAATTATTTTTAATAAGGCATCGAACACTCATCGATTGGGCTACTTTGCGAAAAATTAATTGTGTGTTGTCATGATTCAAACGCGAATCAAAAGAATAATTTTTCGTTTCTAAAAGTAATTTTTACTTAAAATACGATATTCCACAGAGTCCAAATACCACTTTATTGTAGGTTGTGGATAACCTGTTTTTGGAAAACATTCAAAAATTGCTGTTGATCCAATGGTGGCATTGATTGATTGGAATGAATCAGAAATTGACGGCAATTCTATAAATATTTTAAACAGTCACAGACCATAAAAGGACAGTGTGAAATCATGACTATGCTCAGACAAGACGGTGCTTTTAAAGACAGGAGTGCAAGAAATTGTTTTTATTTCATCTATTCTATGTGATTTAATGATTATAGTATTGGCTCCTATTTTATGATTTCCTTGATGATACACTATTTTATCATATCCCCTAAAATATGCATTTCCAAAAAAACCTTCCAAAAAATATACAAGGAGTGATTTGATGGACAACTCCAAACTCAAGTTGTATTTGTTGTCCTCTTGGAAAAAAGTGCACTATATCGAATTGTGTTTCTTTTTTTATTTAAAATCTAGCAAAAACCTTCAATCTTATAATTGAAATAAAATGATATTTTTCCATGTTCAAGTTTGCACGTGTATTCAGAAAATGAATCATCTTTGAGAAAGTATTTTATGTACAAATCGTTGTCCACCACGAATAGCCTTCTAGATATTGACAGTGTCTCAATTGCGGACATTTCGTGCACATCCCAAGTTCTTCTGAACCATGAACATTTCCCACTGACACCTTTAGTCTTGAGTATTTCATAAGGCTGATGGTAAAAATTAAAGACTTAAATAGTTAATGATTTCAAATATACCAGTATCTTTCTTTGGAGAATCTACTTTAATAGGAAGTGATGTTTCTTTTCCACATTGATTTTTCACAGTGCATTCATATAATCCTTCATGAATGGAATTCTTTTTTAATGCAAGATCTCTGCCAGCTTTATAGTCATCAATATAATATTTGGTGTAAATCGGAATTCCATCTTTAGCCCATCTGAATCTGTAATAATAATCATACTCATAATTGTCGGCTGGAATTGCTTTTATCGGACAGTGTATAGTGTGGTGTGTCTTATTAAGAATAATATTAGTTTCTGACATTTCCATTGTCGGAGGAAAACAAAAAGAATATGTTTTAGTCATCAACATAAAAACATAAAGCAGCATATTTATTTACAACGGTTTTGTAAGTTAAATATTGGCGTTTATTTTTGCTAAATTTAGCAAAACTGTAAACTCTGAATTAAACAGTAAAAAATAATATTTCTTTATTCAAGGAATTAAACTTATTATTTCCTATATTGTCAATTTTCAGAAAAAGCTTTAATTGCCTGATTTTCGTACGTCCCGTTTTATTTCTTGCGTCCTCAGAGGATTCGGGACTCTGGTCTCTTGTTTGTCACATCGATCGAGACTAGGTGGTTCAAAACAAACACCGCGTTCTAGACACTACAGACACGACATCATTCAGAGCTACGTGTTGGGGAAAGCAGCGAACGCTATGTCGACATGAGAGAGAGTGCAGTCACTTCTCGTTTATTATGCTTCCCCAATGGGATCGGTGTGTTGAGCATTGGTTCAGTCCGAGAGAATCGTCTTTGAAAAGAGTTCCTGTGGATGCAGTTGGGAATATCTTCAACCAGGCGTCACTGTTTTGGTGTGCGGCAGACAAGAGGCACCTAAAAAGTGCTGGTTGAAGAAAGGTAGGAAGTCCTTTTTTAACAACTGTCGATTCGTGACATTATCAGACAAAAGTTGCCAGGCAGATAACGCTCCAAGAGACAATTAATTAAAATTGTCTTTTAAATGGATATCAACTTCAAAAATTCTGACTCAAATAACTACCCTAAGCCTTATTTTTGACTGTATAATAATAAAATGGTATGGTGTGTGTCTGTCTGTCTGTCTGTCTGTCGTTCTGTCTGTCTGTCTGTGTGTGCACACCAACTTCAAATTGGCAATACGATGTCCTCGACTTACATGATGAGGTCCTTAAAACCTTCCCCCCAAAAAAATTAAAAAAAATTTTCTGCATTTTGGTCAAAATGAACAACTACGATGTCCTCGACTTACATGATGAGGTCCTTAAAACCTTCCCCCCAAAAAAATTAAAAAAAAATTTTCTGCATTTTGGTTAAAATGAACAACTACGATATCCTCGACTTACATGATGAGGTCCTTAAAACCTTCCCCCCAAAAAAATTAAAAAAAAATTTTCTGCATTTTGGTTAAAATGAACAACTACGATGTCCTCGACTTACATGATGAGGTCCTTAAAACCTTCCCCCCAAAAAAATTGAAAAAAAAATTCTGCATTTTGGTTAAAATGAACAACTACGATGTCCTCGACTTACATGATGAGGTCCTTAAAACCTTCCCTCCGAAAAAATTAAAAAAAAATTTCTGCATTTTGGTTAAAATGAACAACTACGATGTCCTCGACTTACATGATGAGGTCCTTAAAACCTTCCCCCCAAAAAAATTGAAAAAAAAATTTCTGCATTTTGGTTAAAATGAACAACTACGATGTCCTCGACTTACATGATGAGGTCCTTAAAACCTTCCCTCCGAAAAAATTAAAAAAAAATTTTCTGCATTTTGGTTAAAATGAACAACTACGATGTCCTCGACTTACATGATGAGGTCCTTAAAACCTTCCCCCCCAAAAAAATTAAAAAAAAATTTTCTGCATTTTGGTTAAAATGAACAACTACAATGTCCTCGACTTACATGATGAAGTCCTTAAAACCTTCCCCCAAAAAAATTGAAAAAAAAATTTCTGCATTTTGGTTAAAATGAACAACTACAATGTCCTCGACTTACATGATGAAGTCCTTAAAACCTTCCCCCCAAAAAAATTAAAAAAAAATTTTCTGCATTTTGGTTAAAATGAACAACTACAATGTCCTCGACTTACATGATGAAGTCCTTAAAACCTTCCCCCCCAAAAAAAATTAAAAAAAAATTTTCTGCATTTTGGTTAAAATGAACAACTACAATGTCCTCGACTTACATGATGAAGTCCTTAAAACCTTCCCCCCCAAACAAATTAAAAAAAAATTTTCTGCATTTTGGTTAAAATGAACAACTACAATGTCCTCGACTTACATGATGAAGTCCTTAAAACCTTCCCCCCAAAAAAATTAAAAAAAAATTTTCTGCATTTTGGTTAAAATGAACAACTACAATGTCCTCGACTTACATGATGAAGTCCTTAAAACCTTCCCCCCAAAAAAAATCAAAAAAAAATTTTCTGCATTTTGGTTAAAATGAACAACTACAATGTCCTCGACTTACATGATGAAGTCCTTAAAACCTTCCCCCCCAAAAAAATTAAAAAAAAATTTTCTGCATTTTGATTAAAATGAACAACGCGAATGTCCTCGACATTCATGATGAGGTCCATTAAAACCTTCAAGGCAAAAATCTCACGTATTAAGAATATCCTTGATGAAAACGACAGCGAGAATATTAACAATGATGAACTCCCAATTATTCGCGATAAAGAAATTCAATTCATCCTATGTTTTTCTCTTTAAAATTAAATGCATATATCATTATCGACCATGAATCAAAATTAAAGCTATTATCATATTTGACTTTGACAGAATGTGCAATCACAGATTGCACGACTTTGAATAGAGTGTGCAATTAACAGATTTTGAAAAACCACTTTGATAGTTGAAACCACATTAGCACAATCATTAACACAATTTACCACCAATTGACGCACGACCTTGAATAGAGTGTGCAATTAACAGATTTTGAAAAACACTTTGATAGTTGAAACCACATTAGCACAATCATTAAGGGGAGGAAAAATTTATTTGTTAAGGGAGGCAGTTAAAAAACTAACTAAGTAGACCTTCGGCATCGCTGCCTTTTCAGTCTCCATCACACACACGCCTCCCTACACACAACCACAAGTTAAGACTTACCGCCTTACCTGCCATCCAGAAATAATCTTCTCTAGGACCTCAGAGAGGCCTTTGAGGGATGATTCCTGGGCGTCGGAGAGCTCAGTCCGGAATCCTAAGCCATAGGCTAGCCTTATGGCTCGTCTTCTTACTTTTTTAAGCACGTCAACATGCTTATCCCTGTCCTCATAGAGGTACCAAGCGTGGACGCCATAGGTCAAGACGGGTAACACCATGGCGTTAAACACGCGGAACCAGGCACCTCTGCTCAAGCGGAAAGCACGCAACGCACCTAATCGCTGCATTGCACGCCTTTTCGTACGTGCAATGTGATCATCAAACTTACCGGACGGCTTAAAGAGCACGCCCAAATAAGTCATCCGATCAACTGCAGCGATTGCTGACCCGCTCAGCAATAACCTAGGAACAAAATTAGTGTAACCCCTCGTCCTTTTACAGACTTTAAGGACACTGCACTTGTCCGCGCACATTCTCAGACCCCTACTCCCACACCAGTTTGCAAGTCCATCCACAGCAACCTGAAGCCTACGACACGCACACTCCGGTTTCATTGAGTGATCCCAGAGGATAATGTCGTCTGCATAGATTACCATTTCAGTACGAGCATTGACTGGCATAGGCGCAGTGGCCATAAACACATTGAATAGTGTCGGACTGAGCACAGAGCCCTGAGGGACCCCGCGAAGGACTGTTGCGACTTTAGAAAAGACCCCCTGATGCCGCACGACCTGTCTGCGAGATTAAAGAAACCCCGACAGCCAGCGCCTTAGACACGGAGAAACCCCGCACGTGGCAAGGGAACTCCGGAGGCCGTCGTGCCACACCGAGTCGAAGGCCTTTTCAATGTCGAGACTAACTAAAATACCGCATTCCCTTTTCTGGAGGGCGCTCTTCATACTAGACGACACCTTGTGAAGGCAGTCCCCGCATGATCGGCCCTCCCTGAAGCCCATTGGAACTCAGGGAGGGCGTCTGCCACCATCAGCTCCTCCAGGAGCCTTTGGTGCATAATTCTTTCTAGGATTTTAGATATCGCGGGGAGCAAGGAAATGGGCCTATATCCCCCGGGGACATCATGTGGCTTCCCGGGTTTTCCGATAAGGATCACCTCAGCTACTTTCCACCTGGAAGGAATCATCCCAAGTCGCAAGCTCCCGTTAAATAAAACCTTTAGCGCAGTGATTAACCGCGGCGGGGCCTTCTTAAAGATGGCCATCGGGATCCGATCCAAGCCCGCCGCGGTGTTCTTACTTCGGGAGATTGCTGCCAGAATCTCCGCTTCAGTAATTTCGCCTGCATCGTCCATTGATATATCCAGCTGGCAGCGCTTGTCCCACGACAATATCTGCTGGACAGTATCAAAGGACGATGTCTCTACGAACTGACTTCCGTCAGTTCCCGAGATGTCATTGAGATGGGCTGAAAGTATTTCAACCACCTCAACCGGGTCCGAAGCGAGGGTTCCATCAGAGCGTTTAAGGCGCACTGACTTAGCCCCCCTTCTCCCCGACAGGCTCTTCAACTGCTTCCAGAAGTCCGGAAAGCGAGGGTCCACCCTTCGGCAGGCCCTCTCCCACCGCGAACTTTCGAGTTCGCGGATTTCTCTTCGGATCTCCCTCTGAAGCCGGCTAATCCAGCCACGAAACCAAACACGGTTCTCCTCGTAAATGCATTTGTCCCGTAGTCTGGATAGCCGGCGCTTGAACCTAATTTTATTTAAGATCCGGTGAGGGAGCGTGGAATGTGACTGACCCTGCACTGAGTTCTGTTTGAAATTATCTCGCATGTAATCAGTCAGGGCAGCATTGATTCCATTATCAAGCGCCTCCAACTCACGTATGTTGGCGCAGGTATTCCCCACCAGAAGTGAGGGCAACCTGCTGGCCATGAAACTCTCCAGGTTAGCCCAGGAAACCACCCGGAGGTCAAAGTATCCTGGGACCCTTTGAGGAACTGGCTCACGGAGTTCGTGCAATAGAGGCAGATGGTCGCTCCCAATATCGGGCAATAAAATAGTTTTACTAACCCAATTTAGAAGACCGGGACTGACCAGAGCAAGCCCTAGCCAGTCACGTCCTCCCCTCGTGTCGACGTGGTTTGGCTCGCTCGAGGTCCGGATTTCCAGCCCGAGTTCTTCAATCAGCGTCTTCAGAGCCAAACCATGCGAGTTGGTTACCCTGAAGCCAAGATCTTGATGCTTGGCATTCAGGTCCCCAACAACCATGGCCTTCGGATGCTTTTCAAAGAACTCCCGTACGTGCCAGGAGCACGCCGTAAAGTTCTTCGAGTACATCCCTCCTAGGTAAAATGTAAGCTCACCTATGCGAATTCTCACTTGGAGGAATTCACATAGGCTACATAAACATAAACCTGAACTTTGTAGGGGAAGGTACGGCTTGTAGAAGAGGCTAGTTCCCGTGCCACATAATGACCCGTCTTTCCAGGGTATGTGACGACAGTTGTAGCCATCAACTACGTACGGACCCCCCCTTATCTTCGTTTCGTTGACCACCAGAATGTCCGCACTCGTGGTGGCCAACATCCTCTGAACGGCGTCCCTTTTCCCTTCCAGGGAACGCGCGTTCACCGATATGATGTTGAGCATCATATCGGTTCTTCGCCAAGGATCTTCTTGGCCTCGGCAACGTTGCAGTGTAGCATTTCATCTACACTGCAATTCATCTCCCTACAAAATTTTAATAGGGAAACGCATAATTGCACCGCAGGACTAATACTGTCCTGCGGTACACGCTCGCCAGGGGCTGAGTGCAATGGCATCTCCACGTATGGAGGACGCCTTTTCAGCCCCACGTTGTGCCGGACGGTGCCGCCGTTAGCCGCCTCGGAAGGCATTGCCGGCTTAGGCAACCAAGCGGACTCGGAAGCTTTCGCCTGCTTTGCCAACTTTGTCGGCGAAGGCTGCACCGACCCACACGCAGCATGGCTCACAGGTTCCACTAGCCTCGCCACCCTAGCGGGTTTGGAAGGTTTGGCCAGTATCGCCTGCTTGTCAGGTTTTGGGGCAGGGGGCGCGACGCGAGGCGGGCGCCTTACCTTTGGGATTACATCCCCACCTACCTTTCGGGTTGCCTCCTTAAACTTGGGGCAACCTCTGAAGTTGGCAGTGTGTCCTAACTTACCGCAGTTGACACACTGCCTCTCCTTGGATGGTGAGGGGCACGTCTTGCGACCATGCTCTCCACCGCAGATAAGGCACTTAGCCTTATCCGGGCACTTCGTAGAGATGTGCCCGAACCCCTGACACCGAAAGCATTGGGTTGCTTTCGGGCGGGGCCAGGCAGCTCGGATCCTAATGTAGCCGATCCTGGTACCAAGAAGTACCAGGCGCTCGGCTTCTGCAGGAGATCCCAGTGTTAGCTCCGCCACTTCAAGAGGGCGATTACCCTGCTTGAAGCGTGCAATGGCAGAGGCACTGGGGTACTCCTGCTGCAGGTGATCTAGGAGGTCATTATCCTCGAAGTCCCGAGGAACCCCGAGGAGGAGGACACTTACCTTTCTTACCTTACGTTCGATCCTGACTAGGCGATGCATGCCAGGACCGAACGGATTTGACTTCTCCAACTCCCCTTTGAAGTTGGAGAAGTCATCCTCCTTCTCCCAACCAAGCAGGAATTGGGTGGGCTCCCTCTTCAGGACTCTATACAGCTTTGAAGGCTGGATAGAGTCCAAGGTACCTAGGATCTTTACGACCGAGGCCTTCCCACTTGTAGGGAGGACCTCAAGTCGTGCCACAGCACCAAAGGTAATTCTACCCCCGGCGCCAGTGGTCTTCTTTGGGTGTGCATCCACCTGAGCGGACGCACACCCAGTACCTAAAACATTAGGGGTTGGACGGCCAGCAACACGTTTCGGCTTCCCCACCGTGTGCCAACCGTCCTCGGGGGGAACCTTATTCCCTGCCGGACCCACCGGAGCGGGCCCAGGAGACGACACCCTGTTAGCATTAAATGACTTAAGTTGGCTGGGTTTGGCACCACTAGACAAACCGCAAACACGTGGCGAACCAGCATGCTGTGCGGTTGTCGTGGCTACCAAACAATTAGTACCTGTTGCAGCTGCTGCTCCCCGACACCAGCCAAAGGGGGAGCAGAGGGAGAAGAGTCTCCAGTGAGTGCTGAACCCATCTGGGAGGGTCCAGGCTTCGACCTCCTGCTTTGACCTAAAGAATTAAAAACACCACTAGAATAGCCGGAAGCACGTGGCGGTGAACCACGGCTCCGGCAGTTCATCGTAGTGGCACACTGAACCGTCTTGTCCTCCGGGGAGTGCGAAGCGGGAACGCCTCCACTTCGACATAGCCTTCTTAGTGCAGACAGTTGTCTCTTTGTAGCAACAGAAACATTTTTGCTTTTTATAGGAGCTCTTTTTTGTCCCTTTGTGCTAACTTTAGGTGCCATTATCCACAAAATTTTTATTAACAATGATGAACTCCCAATTATTCGCGATAAAGAAATTCAATTCATCCTATGTTTTTCTCTTTAAAATTAAATGCATATATCATTATCGACCATGAATCAAAATTAAAGCTATTATCATATTTGACTTTGACAGAATGTGCAATCACAGATTGCACGACTTTGAATAGAGTGTGCAATTAACAGATTTTGAAAAACCACTTTGATAGTTGAAACCACATTAGCACAATCATTAACACAATTTACCACCAATTGACGCACGACCTTGAATAGAGTGTGCAATTAACAGATTTTGAAAAACACTTTGATAGTTGAAACCACATTAGCACAATCATTAACACAATTTACCACCAATTGACAGCGCAATCTGAAGAATTTTTGTAAAAATATTCACTATTTAGTTAAGTTTTTCGTAAAGATAGAATTTATTTTCGGTATGTCTCTTTCCTAAACTTTTTTATTATTCAAAAATAATTTTTTCAATAGATAACCGAAGGAGGGAAGACGACCTTAAGAAAATAAGTTTTTCGTAAAGATAGAATTTATTTTCTGTATGCCTCTTTTTTCCTATATTTTTTATTATTCAAAAATAATTTTTTAAATAGATAACCGAAGGAAGAAAAACGAAGCTGAAGAAAAAACGGGCACCTTAAGGTAATTAATTAAATCTTTTTTGTGTGTCGCTTTTTTGGCTGCTGCTACTCTGCCTGCCCCATTTCCGCCAGTGGTTTTATTACGAAATCTTGCGCCACCTAAATTATGCAACGGAACGAGGTTAGTTATCAAAAATTTGATGGCTAACGTAATAGAGGCGACGATATTAACAGGTAAGTATAGAGGTGAGGATGTTTATATTCCACGAATTCCGATAATTTCTGATGAATTACCATTTAGATTTAAAAGGCTGCAATTTCCTTTGAGGATGAGTTTTGCAATGACAATAAACAAGGCCCAGAGACAGTCATTAAAGGTAGTTGGGTTATTTTTAGAGAGTGAGTGCTTTTCACATGGACAGCTGTATGTGGGATGCTCGAGGGTAGGCAGAAGAGAAAATTTATTCATATATGCCAAGGAAGGACGGACGACAAACATCGTTTATCAACAGGCGATAGAATAGGGTTACATTAAACCAGGTAGTTTTATACATCTACATAAACTTATAGTTGTTTGATGAAACAGGCCCTCCGCAGGAGCTAGGTCGCGGTGAGCGAAGCGAGCTGCCGAGCTAGTGACAAATATAGGAGTTAAGAATTTTTTTAGAATAAAAAGATAGTCTCAAAAATAATTGGATATCTGCTGTTTAATTTGATACATCTTTTACGATGCGGGCAGGATGTTCGCTTTTTAAGAAAACGTTCTCGATGTAGGTTAACTTATCCTTCTCTTTTTAACTGCTCATACTCGTAGAAGTATTCCAGAGTTTTAATGGTAAAACATGAGTGCTTTTCAGATTCAATCCCTTCGTATTGTCAATGTTGTACTTTCGAAAAACTAAATCCACAATTGTAGCCATATGTGTTTTTCCTTTTGTAAAAACCTCGAGATTTCTGATTTTTTAAGCAGTAATTGACTTGAAGTTCAAGGTCTTCAAGAAACTATAGAAACATTAGTTCAGCTTCACTGCTTATAGACCCCGACCCACTTTTTAAATATCAATTTAATACTTCTTTGTACTCTCACATATTTATTTTAATTTTTGGAACGTTTTCTATCCGATAAAGGTATCTTCTGTCACATTATTTGTCACATACAGCATTATTAGTTCTTGGGTTAAATAAAAAAACATACAGTAAAACCTCTCGAATCTGCTACTTCTCGAATCCGCACGTGAAAATTGGCGAACTGCTTAGAAAGTCAAAACAGATAAAATTTATGATTTCTTTGAAAAAATAATTTTATAATATTTATTATTTAGGAATAGGAAGTTTTATTGGAAACAGAGAAGGGTTAAAGGTTAGGGGGGAGTTTGTATAATGAAACAATAGGACTACCCTATCGACTTCTTCCCAGAAAAAAAAAAAAGAGACCCCCTCAAGTAATTTTTTTTTTTTTTTTTTTTTTCTTTTCTACCTCTGCAGGTACGTCCCAGTGACAATTGAGTTGGATTTATAACCACTTATAGCTTTTTCGACAGTTTCACCGACCATGGAGGATTTACTTTCAAGCCACAGGGGGATTGGATCTTCAACTTTTTGGTGGTAAGCAAGCTTCAAAGCGAGCCTGCGAGACTTTTCAAATTTAGTTATTTATTATTTATATAAATGAAATTCTAAAGAATGTATAGATTTTAAAGATTGTAACTTTCAATTAGAAAGGATTATTTAAAATTTAAATTGTCTCTAGAATTTTACTGTACTTATTTTTCACCCCTGATCTTGTCAGATGTTTTTATATTGATCAGAACTATTTGAATTCGGAAGAATTTCTTCAATGTTTTAATGAATTGTTCAAAATCGAGGATCCATTATTCCGCCGCAAGCCTTGTTCGGCTGCAAACCACGCCGAAAAGATCAAAATACAAAAATATTCTTCGCTCGCGGACCGCTACCGCGTTACGGCAATCGCCCTGGAGACCTCTGGAGCTGCGGGAAAGGAGACTGACTCGTCCTCAACGAGGTCGGGCAGTCCATCGGGAAGAGGCTCAAGGACACGAGAGAGGGCCTCTGGTTCCGCCAGCGCATCGGCCTGGCCATTGTTCGGGGCAACGCACACTGCGTCCTGGCCGCTAGGACTTAACGATTTTCGTTGTCTTATTATACTGCCTTCTATTTCAATTGGATTGTATCAATTCTGATCGTTTTCTTATTATAAAATAAATTATACTAATAATATGTAAATTTAATTGAAAATGAAATATATTTATAAAAACGTCTTGTTGTATTTATTTGTGCATGCCTCAAAAGCCTATAAAGAAACTCGACATTGTCATGAAAAAATTGGTTAATAAGAAAGAAAAGAAAAATTCTGCCAAGAAAGATCGAGGTTCTCTCATATCGATAATTGTTGTAGGAAAAGGGAAGCAAAGTGGGAAGATTATTCAGACGAAAATGGTCAAACGTATCAAGAAGGTCCTTTATTTATTATTATGCTCAGAAACATGAGTCCAATATTAGAAAGTCCCTCGAAAACGAAATGCGTTCAAATGTTCTTAAACATGATTCCCGATCGTTTCTTACAAAAAATGATTGACTTACTAATTGTTTTTCCTAAGATAAATTTATTTGAGAATTATTTGAGATTGCTGTATTGCATTAAGGGAACTGACTTTTCTGGTAAGCTGACTGACACTCCCAGTTTTCCTAAATCAGTGGTTCTCAAACTTTCTTGCCCTGCCATCTTATTAAATTTTCGCGTACCCCTTATCGATTTTTAAAAAATTAAGGAAAAAAATTATTTAATTAATGAGAAGGATGTTGTTGTTTATCAACCACTAATCTATCGATTTCTGAATCCTTTGACAAAAGAAACACCCGAATTTCATGAACAACATTCAGCCTTGCAGGATGAACTGATTTTAAACTAAACAAAGATCGCAGAGATTTAAGATCTAAATAATCAAAAAAATTCATCGAAATTTTATTTTTAGCCAATTAACTAAAAAATAATTCTCAGAAACTCCGAGATCACTGTGATTCTTTTTATTTGTTTGATATATTCCCCAAAAATGCCAGTTGTGAAATTATTTTTAGAAATATGATCTTGACAATCATTTAACGTGTCGATAGAATATTTCGCGCCTCACACTGGCGACCAGGACGGTAACACACATACATGACAGGGTGAGCTACTTTGTTTAACATTCAGTTATAAAAAAGAGTTTAGTGCATTTAATTAAAAATCGTTTTCCCAAAAAGATGTTGGAATTAAATGTCGTGTACTGTCTTTTGAAAGATAAGATTTTTTTCTTTACATACATCTGATCACTATGCGTCCATTGCAAAAAAACCAAGCAGACTTTTGATCATCTAGTCACGCAGTGTGGTTGGATGCTAAACAGTGATTATCTCCAAAGAAATAATGAAGTGATTAAGTGTATTCATCTTCACTTATGTCGAATATATGGAATTTAATGAAACAGAAAATTGAAAAGACATTTGGTTGTGTCAATAATGTCGACCCAGAATGTCGAAATGAGATTTGACACGTCAATCATGACTGAAACGAAAGTCCAATTCAATAAACCTGACATTTTTTGTAAGACAAAAAGAAAAAATATAAATTTAATCGAATTGGACATTACCTCACAAGATCGCTTTAATCATGTTGAAGTGGAGAAATTTTACCAATAGGACAATCCAACAAATAGTCCTTTTTTCAAAAAATAAGTCTTCATCCTGACATCATTTGTTAATTTTTTCAATATGACAATGAGTTCTTTTCCATGATATTGATTTGCTTATAGAAAAATCAAAAATTAAAATATTATCCGCATAAATGATCATCTCCACGTTAAAATGATCCACTTGGAGGATGTCGCACATCACACAATTAAATACAAGCTGAAATGAAGACAGATCTCTGTGAAACATCTGTGATAAGTAGGGCAACCAAAAAATTGCACTTTTTAATAAAAAAAATTGCAAAAATGAATTTTAAAAATTGTAAAAAATTGCAAAAATAATTTTTTTTAATTGTAAACATTACATTATGCAAAAAATTAACGAAATTATTTATTGTAATAGGAAATCAAATATTCCTGAACATTTTCAGGTTTAAAGTTCCTCTCTTTACTAAGAATTTTCGTCAAAAGAGATATTGCCCTTTCGATAGATGCTGAACTTGCGCTACATTTTCTGAGATGTGAATAAACTTCTGGCGATAGATTCTTATTTGAGAATTCAAGAATACTTAGTATTCCTGATTTCTCAAGCTTTTTTGATATATAGGATTTTATGTCGCATGGATCTGATGTAAAGTCTAGGGTGTTTAGATCACCATAAGCTGTTGCAATGGAGTAATCAAGCAATTCAGTATTTGAAATCATTTCAATTAATCCCAAATAATTTGAACTGATTTGGGTTAAGCTTGGAAACAACGTAGGATTATTCACTGATTTTTTTGCCTAAAATAATTAAAAACTAAAACATTTTGTATTAAAACTCCATCTCCTTCAAAATCAGATACGATTTTAATAATTTCTGGAAGATTCTGGGAGTAATATTTTGCTGCTTTTAGCCAGCTTCCCCATCTTGTAACCACAACTTCGGGTGGATTTCCGATTCGTGAAAACATCTCCAAACGTCTCTTGTTTTTGACTGTGGCAGCCTTTATAGACGAAATCAATTTTACACATATTTTTCAGTGAACAAGGCTGTCCATCGAATTGTGAGAGTAATGCAGTATCCTCAAATTGCTAAAGTGTCTGGCTATGAGTTCAACCAAACGTCATAAAAAGGAATTTTCGTTAATTTTATTTAGATAATTTGTTATGGCTATAACTTCTGTATTTTAGACACCTTTAATATCACTTTTATGATGAAAATAAATGACGCCTAATTGTTTATAATCCACCATTATGTCTTCCAGTACATTAATTTATTAGACTAGGTGGTGATCTGCAACATCTAATTGATTTTCAGAGATTTTAATCTTATGTATATATCTTATCATTTAGCTTTCTGTGTTTTTTAAAATGAATAATTCAGAATTTTTTAGATATTATTTGAATAATCTGTGAGAAAAAGATTTATTTAAAATATTTCTTAATATCTATATTTATATTTAAAATGTTTATTATTAAGCTGAAAAATTAATTATCAATTATTAACTCGGCAAATAATTTATATATTTTAACTAAAAGAACTATGTGATTTAAATTTTGCATTTTGTGAAAATTAAGGCTATACTTCTAGGGATCATTTCTAAAGTTTGCCTTGAAAGAACGTTCATCGAAATTGTTCTTACACAAAGCTGTGATGATGTTCTATACTCTGCATTGCTTGAGCGTGACTTGACGTTCTTTTTTGAACGTTTGGACGATCGTTCCTGTTGGTTGGAGGGCATGTAGAGTTTCTGAGCAGTTTTGCTTTTTTTCTTATTAATCTTAAAAAGTGGATTTCGGAATTTTTACACATAAATTTTTTTTTTTAATTTTTTTTTGTAATAAACGAAAGTCAAAAAAAACGAAAATCGTAAGTCCCAGCGGCGAGGACGCAGTGTGCGTTGCCCCAAACAATGGCCAGGCCGATGCGCTGGCAGAACCAGAGACCCTCTCTCGAGTCCTTGAGCCTCCTCCCGATGGACTTCCCGACCTCTTTGAGGAACGAGTCAGTCTCCTTTCCTGCAACTCCAGCGGTCTCCAGGGCGATTGCCGTAACGCGGTAGCGGTCTGCGAGCGAAGAATATTTGTGTATTTTGATCTTTTCGGCGTGGTTTGCAGCCGAACAAGGGTTTGCCGCAGAAGAATGGATCCTCGATTTGAAAAGGTATCCACAACGGTAACATCCCATACGAGGGCCTTCCCCGACGAGTACGGGAATATTGTCATCCCGTCAGGCCTTTTGCCATTTCCCCGATCGAGTCCGACCGGTTCGAGGAGGCACGAATGAGGGCCTTGTGTCTGTGTTCCCTGCCTGCGCTCCTCTTGCAGGAAAGTGGGTGCAGTCCCTTTTCGTCAACGTCCTCACCGCATCTGCAGCGGTGTTTTGCACAAACATCCAGGCCGAGTCGGTGAGCCACTCCGATGCGTATGGCAGCATCGTCTAGCCACGTCCCGATGCTGGAAAGAGGAAGAGCATTCATCCAGCTGCCAGAGTGAGGGGCGGATGCCGCACGAAGGCATGCCAGGCGGTGTTGGTCAAGGTTTGCCGAGAGCACATAAAATAATATGAAATTAGGTACAACTCAATTTCAAACGTCGTTGAGAGCTGAATGCCTCGGGAATCTACCAGCGCTTTTTCGGCAAGAAAAAAGGTGAAGTCCAAATTGATCAATCGATGCACCACAGCGGCCTTTGTGTGGTGGCACGACGGCTTCCGGACCTCCCTCGCCACGTGTGAGGTTTCTCCGTGTCTAAGGCGCTGGTTGTCGGGGTTCCTTGAATCTCGCGGACAGGTCTTGCGGCATTAGGAGGTCTTTTCTAAAGTCAGTAAGTCTTATATGGAAAGACTGAAGTTGGATGCTTCCACTAGATCAGTGGTTCTCAACCTTTTTTGTCCGCGGACCCCTTGTGAGTAAATGAAAAATTTCGCGGACCCCCTACATATTTATTAAGTTTTTTGTCAAAAAAATTTTGTTGTCCAAAATTACCACCTCACTCTTTCTTTGGCCTAATATCTTTTTAATTGTAGCCATTTATTAGGATTTAATTTAATTAAAAATTCTAACAAAAAGGAGAATTTTAAATTAAATTTTTCATAAATAGAACTTTTTCAATTTTTATTTTTACAAAAAACGTCGATTTGAACTATAATAAAATATCAATTGACAATTTTAGAAATAAAGATTTTGTGCTACTTATTGGTCTTGACATTATCAATTAAAAGTTTTTTTATCCCCTACCCCGCTGGGGGCAAATTATAAAATGATGTCTACTTAAGACGGCAAGTCTAACATAGATTGATTTTAAAAATTCATGTTATTCTAAAATTCTTTTATTATTAGTTACTTCTAAAAAATCGTTAAAATTATTGAAATACAAATTTTAATACCCCAATATACATTTCTTCCTAGGCGAGTTGTCCGTCCTTGTTATTGTCGAGTTCAAGGACAACTCGTCTGTAGGCGAGTTGTCCGTCAGCCGATTTTTCATCATTTTACGCAAAGAAATAAAATAATCCTTATTTTTGTAGATTAGATGGGGATGACAGTGCGCAAGTGTCTCACAAGAGTTGTTGGTTTCATGCTATTGTGTGACAGAATTTTCATGCACACAACACATTTTGGGCTTTCAAATCCATCTTCATCAATACAAATAAACCCATATTTTATATAATCAGGATTATATTTGCGTATCTCAACAACATTCGAGGAATTCATATCAATAACGTGCTTAAAAATTTTATTAACTTTTACTAAAAAATAAATATATATACGATTTTTATAAATAATTGAGCTACATTCAGCTATTTAGCCCCCTCAGTATTATTGAATATAAAATATATTTATTTATAATATATCTAAAAGAGATATTATTAATTATGATTTAATTCTATTATATATTAATTTAAAATTGTTATCATTAAATATAAACATTTAAATAAAGTTTCAGAAAAATCTCGCGGTCCCCCTGGAATCTTTCGCGGACCCCAGGTTGAGAACCACTGCACTAGATCGTATATACAATCGCTGACGATTAAAAAGACATTGGAGGCCATGCTTGTTGAACATAAACATGGAGTGGAAATTGAAAAACATGAGGAACAAGTTTCGAGAGCCACCAACCACCTCCTAAAATGGCTAGAGAAACAACAGATCCACCAGATTTGCCGGAAGATGTGTCTCATGTGTCATATGAAGTGTTAGAGGAGAAGAATACGCAGATCCAGTGCAACGGTCCAAAAAGGAGAAGAATTATACAGATTAGTTAGTTATTAGTAACTAAAGACGTTAATTTATAATAAGGCTTTATTGTGACCAAGCACTATCTTCGACTCTGAAAAAATTTTTAGACAATTTTTCGACAATAGTTACTGGATCCCCATACGGATATACAAAACACAGCCTTTTAAATGTTTTTATTTACTTTTTTGATCATCCGAAGCCATCAATATGGATAAACTCCTTGTGATTGTCTGGTTAAATTGTTTAAATATCCTTCGACTCTGAGGATTGTTCAGCCTTCCATGAATTTGAGTAATTTAGAATTCTCCACATAAATTTGAAATGTGAAGATTTTTGAATTCTGTTTCGTTAACAGACTGTAAATATCTGTAAGGGCCATGATCCACGAAAATGTAGTTTAATTTTCCAGCGATTTCAATTCCACTTGTATTTCTAGAATTCATTGTGATGGCAGATCTCAAATAAACGTCAATAACAGTGAAAAACCAAGAATATTGATCATTGTCATTTACAAACTTTTAATATGTCGCGAGCGCAGCGAGCACGCGAGCGCGACGCGCACATTTGACAGCTAACAAGCCTGTCATCAACAAATATATTTATTAAATTATTTAAAATTTTAACATGATTTAAAATTAAAATTGAAATAACTTAAGTTTTCCATTGAATCCCATAAAATAATTTATAAGTAGACCTTAATAGAAAAAGTAAAATCAATGAATACTGAACGCTAATTTTGTTTAGGTTGTGAGGGGGGTAATAATTTGACAAATCTCATTGCTATTTTTTCGTTTTAATCTCTAAAATTAGGTCTTCTAATCAAAAATGAACTGTGCAGACAGGCTTGCTCCTTCAGAAGATTCTTGTTTTGACATTTTTATAAATTATGAAGCATTTAGATTTTTTCTCATTATTCTAAAAAATCAATTATAAATTTTAAAATATTATTTTTATTTATGAAATCGGTTTTAAAGCTCATTCTGCTTTGGCATCGATTTTAATTTTTGTTATCGAATATATTTAATCCCAAATACAAGCCTGGGTATTTGTCAATTTATAGATTTTTTGATTGATCGGATCTAGAAATTGAGTGGTTGCTCGCTGCGCTCGCGTGCTCGCTGCGCTCGCGACATAATATAACACAATTTTATATTTTCAAGTTCGACAGATCAATCTGAAATCTCTCATTTGGTACATCCGCAAAAATATAACTTACGTCGTCATAATTGTTTTAGTGGGACTGCAGATTGGCATATACCGCAGTCTCTTACCACCTGACGAATGCCATCTCTTTTAACAAAAAAATTGTTTTCTACAGAATTTTTCCAATGCATTGTGTCCACAATTATTAGCGTCGTGGATCTCTTCTGCAATTGTCTGCATCTCATGTGCGTCGGTAGCAGTAATAACAAGTTTCTGATTAGATAAAAAATCTTAAAGATATAGCTTTCCGTCTATTTAAACAAATTTTTCAGCCTTTTTTTTAGTTTATACTTCCGAAAAGCTGATATATTTAGTTCTTGTCCTTTGAGCATGGATTTTATTTTGCTTTACTCTTTCTTTGAAAATTATTTATTAGCCACCGATAGTCACAATTAACTAATCGAACGAAGACCGAAGGAAGAAATTATTTGTGCCGATCAACATACACCTCCAAATTCTTCATTACTGACTTCCCTATCCAAAGAGAGGTCGAGAAATTTTGGTATGCCCAGGTCAAATTTAATAGCCTTTAACCGTCACGGACCGAACTTCATTTTTCTCTGGAAGGCTTTTGCATAATGGAGATTTCCCATTGGTAATGTAATCAGGGAAGGTAGGAAAACTCCTTTCTACAACTGTGTCGTTCAGAAGTACTCATCGCCTCACGGGTGGGGAACGTTGACAAGACTTGACCCCAAATGAAAAGTTGCTTTTTCCAGTCGCACGACGGATAGTAAGCGAATTACCTCGCAATATTCAAAGGGACTTGATCCACCACTTCATATATCCTAGACAAGATTCCCGGCTTCTGATTTCCAGTTTTTCCCAAAAATAAAGAAAACTCTGAAGAGACAAACTACACATGTCTATATTCCTTAAAAACCACTTATTTCAGGAAAAAACAAAATTTGTCAATTCATCTTGATAACCCCAGGCTGACCTCTAAAGTGAATCCCGACCGGATATGGCTTGTAGAGGTTACACGACTCTTCAACCTTGAATTTTGTGACATGCAGACACACTTAGCAACTATTACGAAATAGATATAAAGAAGTTCAAATAAAAATATTACAAAAACTTTTCATGGACGATTTTACTTTTTTGTGTCGTGGTCCCCTCAAGACTATAGATCCTCACTCCATTGAATGCATTCCACAAATTGGACAAATAATTTCTAGTTGGATTTCTCATGTTTGTTCTAGTTTATTTTTGCCACAATTTGTCACGTAGGTTATATTTGGTCGCTTCAAGGACGGTTGAAAGAAATTCACTTAAACCTTATTCATATTGAAAGAAGTGGACTCTTTTGCTGAAAAATGGATAGCTATTCTACATATTTAGTAGTTTTTGTTGGATACATACAACATAAAAGTGTCGTTCCTTCAAATACCAGTTGTGGAGGCTTTACGGATGCGTTCTTCTTCCATTACGTGGTTGGTTTGTTATAGTCAGTTATATGAATTATGTGACCAGGCAAATGAGTTTTTCTGAACTCATTCCTAAAATCACCATTGGCGCAGGAGAAATTGATCCCCCTGAATTTGTAAACTTGTATTGTCAGCACATTAATGACCCCTCCGATGCTAAGTTAAAGATAATCCTCAAAATGAAGGTTAAGTTAGGTATTTTGGAGTTTAGGGGGTTAAAAAGAGTGAAGTGCAGGCCTATATTGATTAAATATCTGATTTGTTATAAAAAATTTTATTCATTTCCGTTACCACGACAAGGCTTTCTTAAACAGTGTTTAATATGTCGGGATATCAAATGGTTTATGAGAAGTGTGGCACCCGTCCTCGCAGGTAAAAAAATTTTCAAATTGGTCAAAACAATATAAGTCTAAGAATTTGTTTTCAACATACCAGTGAAATTAATAAACTCCAGGAAATCTCAATGAATTAGTTATTCAACACCTTTTTAAATTGAATTAACACATGGACATAATTTGCTAAATATGAGAGGCCAAACTAATTTATAATACAGTTCCAAGTCGGTCTATTCTAATTTGGATATGTTAAGACTTTGATGGTCTTTAAAACCAGTTAAATGTTTAAGAATGGTGATAGTGAATAAAGGAAAATACTCCTATAGTTCACTCAAGAATAGGTCTCAGGAGAATGAGGAGATTGAAGCCAATGATCCGGAATCGAAATGAATAAGAAGGCCAGAAACTGCCCTAAAGTTGATAAACAACATAAAACTAGGTCTGAAAGACTGCACTTTAGAGAAACAGAGACACGCTGACTTAAAATAACTGACTTCATTTGAATGGCTGAAATTTTCCGACCACGCTAACATAATTTTGTGTTATGAAGTTTGTTTTGTTGACGTTACAGAAAAAGAATCAGAATGAGTCGAATTTTAGGATGACGGCATCATTATTCAGATTGTCCGACTCCAAGAAAGACATAGTTTATTTTATTCGATGCATTCTCGAAGTTTTTTGGACGTCACCATTATTGTTTAAGTCAGCTATGGAAGTCTCCGAAGCAATAAATAAAATAATATTAATGTTTGGAAAACCTCATTTATAAATGGATTTCGATAATGAACCGGATAACCAGTTCATATAACTCAACTGTCAAAGAGTAGGTAAAAGAAAAACATTTCCCCAAAGATAGGCAAGAAAGGCTGAGCTGGGCACATTCATAATGTGACAAATGGGACCTTAACGAGTTGAGGCGTGTCCGAACAGAAAGGAAGAAGCTGATTCTTGTTAATCAGAAGCTTTCAACTTGTGATTTTTGGTGCCAGCGTAGGCGAAAAAAAATCCTGTTTGAGCAGCATGAAGAAACGAAGGAGGGTACCCGGGAAAAGGCTGAAATGCTTGACACATGCAGGAGTATGTCGAAAGCACGTTCTCGCAAAGTTGTCTCTTTTCCGTTTTCTGGATCCAAGGCTCTCTTCGTGACCAAGTCTTGAGGTGTCTCTGACATCCGCAAGAAGTTCGATGTAACCCGTCTCTCTGACGGGAAGACATCTGGGGTCGATAAGGTGTATAATTTCTTTATAAAAAATTGCAAACTAATCCATGATTGCATGTGTCAAGCAATCGAACAGTTTAGACTTGACCCTAGCTCGATTCCAGAGAGGTTATGTACTGGAGTCACTTATTTGATTCTTAAAGTAGATAATCCTTCCGCTCCGACAGATTACCGTCCTATAACCAGTGAAGGCGGTGGATCTGGAGCTGTCGGCGACTAACACCCCTGTGTGTGGTGACCTAGTCAAAGTCTTAGAGAAGCACCAAAAATATAAGTATCCTGGTGTGTTTGAGTGTCCAGACTCATTAATCATATCTGAATCGAGAAAGTGTGTAGTTGAGGGTGTGCGTAGTACGGCAGCAATGTTATGAAAAACTCGCCTCAATGCACGGAGCTTATTTCATGAAGGAGTACATGATCTCATTGCTAAACTACTACGTTGGCCTGATCGAATTCGAGCAGAGTGAGTACAATGAAATGGACCTTTTTGTTTAAAGAGTTCTCCAAGAGAATTATGTCCACGTGTTGGCAAGCAATAAGGAGAGATACTTGTATCACAGGATGCTAGGACGTGGACTGAGTAACATCGTACACTTAAGTGAGCGAATTCTTACTAAGATGCACAACACCTGTGGAGTGGGTCGGGTGTATTCCAAAAAAAGGTTGCGTTCCTTGCTGTTGAAAAGTCCATGGTATACACCTTGGGGCCATAAAAGGGTATGTGTAGGCTAAATATGGTCTGGGTGCTATCCAAGTTAACGTGAAGGATTTGATCAAACTTAGAGAGAATCGCGATTAAAAATCAACTTAAAAGTCTTTCACAAGACTCTTTTTAGCAGTTTGGATAACCCGCACATTGATGTATCGTGGTCATCGACGTGGCTGAAGTATGGGAATAATTCTTTCCAATCAGAAGAGTTATTCTCATATTTTCAGGACAGAAATTATTTTTAATAATAAACGGAAACAGTGTAGCCACTGTAAAAGTTTACCATTTATTTACGAATTGCGTGAGTATGCTGTACCATGATTACATATGGAGGTATAAGGAGGTGGTGAGGTCTCTCTATCTTCTGCGCCTACAATAAGTATGGCTTGAGGCTCTCCAACAAGTTGAGAAGTCATCGATTTCGATCTGTGTGTGAGAACTCGAAGGTTTGCATTAAAGTGGATACTCCCATATGCACCTCGTTTGTTGTCTAGCACAACAAACCCAATATTGTGAATAAGGTTACTATGGAGATCGTTATCGTGGGGGTGGGCATACGTGCCTAGATCGTTTGCAAACAGTGGAAGTGGAGAAAAGGAGGAATTGTGACCTCTTTGCAAACGAGCTAGAGCTGATGCACCAGTGTAAAGTCCGTGTCATTCTGTTTGTAATTACATTAAATGGACAGGTCACTAAATACCACAAGGGGTACTTAAGACAGTATATGCAGTCTACTGTTCTTAAGAGGATCATGGAGAGTATTTTGTTTGATACTTCCCGATCCAGTTCTTTTCCGACATTTAGTTAGCGAGAGGCGCTGGACTGCACCTTCTCGGGGGTCTACAGTGCCAGAGAAGAGGAGGAAGAAGAGGAGGAGGTGCGTGGAGCGTCATTTTTTCATTTCAAAGACCCTAGACTTAGGGAATTAATTACTTAATTGGTAAAGGCTTTTTATTAAAATAGCATTTAAACATATTACAAATGTATAATCATTCCTACGTTTTTTCGACTATTTTCGATTCCATTCCTACAGAGGTTTGAAAAGTTGAAAAACATTCCAAATCTTCAACCCAGAAGTTTTGCTTTTGAAGATTTTTCAATCTAAAGAATTGATAAGAAAACCATACGGAGTATTTTGAAATAAACATTTGTGACTTCTTCGAATATAAATAAATATAGCAGATAATATAATCCCATTCATCAAGAATATCCCAAAAAGAATCCACACGACATGCATTTTCAGTCCATGTTCAACTAGGAACATATCATTATAAAAACTCACTATAATTAAATGAAACATTTATTGTTTGATTTACCCTTGATATTCCGTCGGACACAATGCAAGTTAAAGTTACTGTTTTTTTATTAATTTTTTTAAGTTGGTCAGATGAAAGTGTAAATAAAAATTCGCTTTCGATTTCATTATTCATTATCAAAAAGTCGGAATTTTGTTTATCACTTTCTATCCGTTCTCCGTCATATAACCAATTTATTTGTAATTTAAAGATTGGGTCGACCGTTCCTTTGCATGAAAAGACGGGTCGATTAAATTGAGTAATTTTATTGCGACCTGAGTGGGACATGTATATTTGGGGTTTTTCCGTTACTTTAAGGTAAACAGTTTTGGCAACTATTCCGAAATTATTTTTAATAAGGCATCGAACACTCATCGATTGGGCTACTTTGCGAAAAATTAATTGTGTGTTGTCATGATTCAAACGCGAATCAAAAGAATAATTTTTCGTTTCTAAAAGTAATTTTTACTTAAAATACGATATTCCACAGAGTCCAAATACCACTTTATTGTAGGTTGTGGATAACCTGTTTTTGGAAAACATTCAAAAATTGCTGTTGATCCAATGGTGGCATTGATTGATTGGAATGAATCAGAAATTGACGGCAATTCTATAAATATTTTAAACAGTCACAGACCATAAAAGGACAGTGTGAAATCATGACTATGCTCAGACAAGACGGTGCTTTTAAAGACAGGAGTGCAAGAAATTGTTTTTATTTCATCTATTCTATGTGATTTAATGATTATAGTATTGGCTCCTATTTTATGATTTCCTTGATGATACACTATTTTATCATATCCCCTAAAATATGCATTTCCAAGAAAACCTTCCAAAAAATATACAAGGAGTGATTTGATGGACAATTCCAAACTCAAGTTGTATTTTTTGTCCTCTTGGAAAAAAGTGCACTATATCGAATTGTGTTTCTTTTTTTTATTTAAAATCTAGCAAAAACCTTCAATCTTATAATTGAAATAAAATGATATTTTTCCATGTTCAAGTTTACACGTGTATTCAGAAAATGAATCATCTTTGAAAAAGTATTTTATGTACAAATCGTTGTCCACCACGAATAGCCTTCTAGATATTGACAGTGTCTCAATTGCGGACATTTCGTGCACATCCCAAGTTCTTCTGAACCATGAACATTTCCCACTGACACCTTTAGTCTTGAGTATTTCATAAGGCTGATGGTAAAAATTAAAGACTTAAATAGTTAATGATTTCAAATATACCAGTATCTTTCTTTGGAGAATCTACTTTAATAGGAAGTGATGTTTCTTTTCCACATTGATTTTTCACAGTGCATTCATATAATCCTTCATGAATGGAATTCTTTTTTAATGCAAGATCTCTGCCAGCTTTATAGTCATCAATATAATATTTGATGTAAATTGGAATTCCATCGTTAGCCCATCTGAATCTGTAATAATAATCATACTCATAATTGTCGGCTGGAATTGCTTTTATCGGACAGTGTATAGTGTGGTGTGTCTTATTAAGAATAATATTAGTTTCTGACATTTCCATTGTCGGAGGAAAACAAAAAGAATATGTTTTAGTCATCAACATAAAAACATAAAGCAGCATATTTATTTACAACGGTTTTGTAAGTTAAATATTGGCGTTTATTTTTGCTAAATTTAGCAAAACTGTAAACTCTGAATTAAACAGTAAAAAATAATATTTCTTTATTCAAGAAATTAAACTTATTATTTCCTATATTGTCAATTTTCAGAAAAAGCTTTAATTGCCTGATTTTCGTACGTCCCGTTTTATTTTTTTCGTCCTCAGAGGATTCGGGACTCTGGTCTCTTGTTTGTCACATCGATCGAGAATAGGTGGTTCAAAACAAACACCGCGTTCTAGACACTACAGACACGACATCATTCAGAGCTACGTGTTGGGGAAAGCAGCGAACGCTATGTCGACATGAGAGAGAGTGCAGTCACTTCTCGTTTATTATGCTTCCCCAATGGGATCGGTGTGTTGAGCATTGGTTCAGTCCGAGAGAATCGTCTTTGAAAGGAGTTCCTGTGGATGCAGTTGGAAATATCTTCAACCAGGCGTCACTGTTTTGGTGTGCGGCAAACAAGAGGCACCTAAAAAGTGCTGGTTGAGGAAAGGTAGGAAATCCTTTTTTAACAACTGTCGACTCGCGACATTATCAGACAAAAGTTGCCAGGCAGATAACGCTCCAAGAGACAATTAATTAAAATTGTCTTTTAAATGGATATCAACTTCAAAAATTCCGACTCAAATAACTACCCTAAGCCTTATTTTTGACTGTAATTCTAGCTAATTATAATCCAACCTTATTTCGTACCATACATAACTAGAGGCATATAACGTTTATGACAAATATAGGAGTTGATAATTTTTTCAGAATAAAAAGATAGTCTCAAGAATAATTGGATATCTGCTGTTTAATTTGATACATCTTTTACGCTGCGGACAGGATGTTCGCTTTTTAAGAAAACGTTCTCGATGTAGTTTAACTTATCTTTCCTTTTTTAACTGCTCATACTCGTAGAAGTATTCCAGAGTTTTAATGATAAAACATCAGTGCTTTTCAGATTCAATTTAAAGATTTTAACTTTCAATTAGAAAGGATTATTTAAAATTTAAATTGTCTCTCGAATTTTACTGTACTTATTTTTCACCCCTGATCTCGTCAGATGTTTTTATATTGAATAGAGCTATTTGAATTCGGAAGAATTTTTTCAATTTTTTAATGAATTGCATCAATTCTGATCTTTTTCTTATTATAAAATAAATTATACTAATAATATGTAAATTTAATTGAAAATGAAATATATTTATAAAAACGTCTTGTTGTATTTATCTGTGCATGCCTCAAAAGCCTATAAAGAAACTCGACATTGTTATGAAAAAATTGGTTAATAAGAAAGAAAAGAAAAATTCTGCCAAGAAAGATCGAGGTTCTCTCATATCGATAATTGTTGTAGGAAAAGGGAAGCAAAGTGGGAAGATTATTCAGACGAAAATGGTCAAACGTATCAAGAAGGTCCTTTATTTATTATTATGCTCAGAAACATGAGTCCAATATTAGAAAGTCCCTCGAAAACGAAATGCGTTCAAATGTTCTTAAACATGATTCCCGATCGTTTCTTACAAAAAATGATTGACTTACTAATTTGTTTTTCCTAAGATAAATTTATTTGAGAATATTATTTGAGATTGCTGTATTGCATTAAGGGAACTGACTTTTCTGGTAAGCTGACTGACACTCCCAGTTTTCCTAAATCAGTGGTTCTCAAACTTTCTTGCCCTGCCATCTTATTAATTTTTCGCGTACCCCTTATCGATTTTTAAAAAATTAAGGAAAAAAATTATTTAATTAATGAGAAGGATGTTGTTGTTTATCAACCACTAATCTATCGATTTCTGAATCCTTTGACAAAAGAAACACCCGAATTTCATGAACAACATTCAGCCTTGCAGGATGAACTGATTTTAAACTAAACAAAGATCGCAGAGATTTAAGATCTAAATGGTCAAAAAAATTCATCGAAATTTTATTTTTAGCCAATTAACTAAAAAATAATTCTCAGAAACTCCGAGATCACTGTGATTCTTTTTATTTGTTTGATATATTCCCCAAAAATGCCAGTTGTGAAATTATTTTTAGAAATATGATCTTGACAATCATTTAACGTGTCGATAGAATATTTCGCGCCCCACACTGGCGACCAGGACGGTAACACACATACATGACAGGGTGAGCTACTTTGTTTAACATTCAGTTATAAAAAAGAGTTTAGCGCATTTAATTAAAAATCGTTTTCCCAAAAAGATGTTGGAATTAAATGTCGTGTACTGTCTTTTGAAAGATAAGATTTTTTTCTTTACATACATCTGATCACTATGCGTCCATTGCAAAAAACCAAGCAGACTTTTGATCATCTAGTCACGCAGTGTGGTTGGATGCTAAACAGTGATTATCTCCAAAGAAATAATGAAGTGATTAAGTGTATTCATCTTCACTTATGTCGAATATATGGAATTTAATGAAACAGAAAATTGAAAAGACATTTGGTTGTGTCAATAATGTCGACCCAGAATGTCGAAATGAGATTTGACACGTCAATCATGACTGAAACGAAAGTCCAATTCAATAAACCTGACATTTTTTGTATAACAAAAAGAAAAAATATAAATTTAATCGAATTGGACATTACCTCACAAGATCGCTTTAATCATGTTGAAGTGGAGAAATTTTACCAATAGGACAATCCAACAAATAGTCCTTTTTTCAAAAAATAAGTCTTCATCCTGACATCATTTGTTAATTTTTTCAATATGACAATGAGTTCTTTTCCATGATATTGATTTGCTTATAGAAAAATCAAAAATTAAAATATTATCCGCATAAATGATCATCTCCACGTTAAAATGATCCACTTGGAGGATGTCGCACATCACACAATTAAATACAAGCTGAAATGAAGACAGATCTCTGTGAAACATCTGTGATAAGCAAAATTCTCTTCGAAAATTGGTTTCCGACCCGTAAAAACGATTATCTTCCCAAGAAAAAAACTCCTATGTATTTTAACAAAAAAGATTAAAATTAATTATTTTTTCAGTCTTTCCATCGGTACTGTCCAGACCTTTGGGAGCAACGGCTTCGCGCCTGCTCTGCTGCCACCAACGTCGCGGAATCGATCCGATCCGACAGGGGAGTAGTTGTGGGTCTTTTCGTAGTATAAAACTAGCATCTGCCACCGCGAGAAGGTGACCCACATTCACTTCCCGGAGGTCCTATGGGAGCAGCCTGGGAGGGTGCTGTTGTTTCTGCAAGCTGCTGGTATCATAACTTAATGTGAGATCGGAAAAATATTAAAATTAATAATTCTTTAGTCTTGCCATTGGTACCGTCGATATCTCTCCTTTAGCATATTTTATCTATTAAATAAAAATGATTGATTTATCTCGACTCGATTATTTGATAAAATGTTAATTATTTCAGCGGCCGGATAGAATGGAGACTCGAATTTATCCAACCGCAACAAAGGGTTTGTTCCATAATCTTTTTTAACTCGAACCTATCTATAATTTTTTATCTAAACTTTATCCAAAATCCATTTGTAATTATTATTTAAGAGTGAAAACTTTTTTAGATTTACAAGATCTAGCAGAAACCTTTCATTCGGAGAAGAAGCAAAAATATGATGATTCATATCACCACCCTACATTAAAAATTAAAAAGGATTGAAACTTTCAATGGACAGGCAAATTTACATACTTCACAATTTTGAATGACTACTTCACAATTTAACTTTCATGTCACATAATATTTCTCATTCTTTCATCCAAATAATTGAGCTCATCAAGATTTAGTATTTCCAATTTTTGAATATTTGTCAATTTCATAAACATATAAAAATTGAAATGATTCCAATCAATGTTGCTGATATTATAACCAAGAAATACTGTTCCCATTCGCAATTTCATTCTTTGTGAAAGATGATCACTCCCCACATCATTTTCAACATAAGGCCGGTAACACATAAGGCATTTGCAACAGTAAAAATTCTAATTGATCACCACTAAGTTCTTCAAACGTTAAAATTAAAAAAAATTTAATCTCAAATAAACAATTTATCCTGATTTGACTTCACGCACTCATATGGAGTATGCTTTTTATTTAACAAGAATTGGATTTTCCATTTCCTTCTATAAAAATTTTAACAGTCGACGAATATTCCTTTAATCCTTTGGAGTATATACCTCCAACGGTTATCCATCCAATAAAGTTTTTCAATCAATACATGCTAATTCACTACATTCTGGTTAATTATTCTTTGATTTATTTATTAAATCACCAAGACCACACTAAAAACTGAACAAACGTCACGTGATCCCGATGCACTCAACCAGGGATCTCATCCTCGCTCGGTGATCTTTCCACGAGCCCACACAAGATTGCACTGGGCGGCAGGCCGTTTTTGGCGGAGCATTCGCTGACGGGCCCAGGTTCAGCTTGATGAGGTCTTCCAGAGAAGCTGGTTAATCTGAGGGCCCTTTGTTGGGCCTCCTCGATTCGCCTCCTGTTGGACCACGATAGCCGCGGACCCCATGATCAGCAAGCGTAGGCAATACAAGGTTCGAAGTACTGGCGGTAGATATTTGCCAGTACCGGGTGCGACCCGTTTTTCCATATTCCGGATAGAGTTCGTAGTATGTTCAATTTTTGTTCGCATTTGCGAAGGAGGTTGTCTGCATGTGGGGAGAAACAGAGGTGCATGTCGAGGGTTACCCCTACGACCGTCTGACTCCTATAGAAGGGTACGGACATATTATTCAGCTTTAAGTCGACTGACGTCCTTCCCAATCTTTTGTCTGAGGTGAAGAGGGACGTGGCGGACTTCGTCGGAATATTGATAGTGAATATCAATAGACTTTTTTAAAATATTGATGTGCCAGCGTTAGCACCAGGATAACAAAAGATATTAATTGAGCTGGGAATACTGATACTTCCAGAATTCTTCGTTTTCGTCTTGTCAATGATATATACAGTGGGTCAAATTAGTCTTGGGACACTTGTATATTTTTAATAAAATTTTCTTTTCTTAAACATACCTGTTTTTATCTCATTTTTTCCAAAGGCTAAAAAATTAAGCAAAGTTTTTTACATAATAAAACATTTAAAAATAATCCAAGGAAAATTTTATTTGAAAAAATTTTGACATTTTAAACAAACAGTCACAAAATCAAATGCTAATTAGTAGGGCAATTTTTTGCCTAAAATGCCTTTTGCACCAAAAGGTCTATTTATTTAAATAATTAATTTAAGCTATAATTTAATTAAAATAGATTTATCTACAACGAGTTATAAATGCCTTAAATGCTTAAAAAATGTTAAGGTCCTAAAAAATTTTTTTAAGGTCCTAAAAATTTTTTTAAGGTCTTAAAAATTTTTAAAATAAATTATTTTTAAATGTTACAAAAAAATATTTTAAAAATAACAAATTAGGCACGCTATAAATTACTTTTTTGTGTTCAAATGCCACGTGTACGTTCTACAATAAAGTCTAAAGCTCTAAAAGCCTATGAAACTTACGTAAAAGAATTCACAGTGATTAAAGGCAGTCTATATTGTAAAATATGTATGATCTACGTCAATGCATCAAAAAAATATTATATTGATCAGCATAGACAATCTACAAAACATCTAAAGCTTTTGAGTAATTTAAAATTATTTTTTTAGATAACAATGAAGGATTCCAACAATCCTTAGATTCCCTATTCAACGGTCAAACCGAAACGGAAGACTTTCAGAGTATGCCGATGGAAGTTGCCAAAGCCTTTTCTGAAGCAAACATTCCTCTTCATAAGCTCAATAATCCAAGCTTAAAGGGATTGTTTGAAAAATTGAATATTTCGCTTCCTTCCCAGTCAGCCTGTCGCAATTGTATTCCTGCAATCAGTGAACAAAAATTATCCAAGTATAAAAGTGATCTAAGGTTAACAAATGATTAATTTTTAGATCTCAAAAGATTTTTATGGTTGTTGACGAGGGTGACGTAAATGGACAGAAGTTTGTAGTTGTTCTCATTGGGAATATCGCTATCCAGAGAAGACCTATTAATTCGTGTGAACCTTTATATGAATCTGTAACTGCTAACACAATTCTTCAGATTATCGATGAAGAGATTAAAAAATTCGAGATTATACGCAATAATTTTCTTCTTTTTCTTTCTGATGCAGCCCCGTATATGATTTTGGGTAGTTTGTTGAATTATTTTTAGCCGGAAAAACATTGAAAATGCTTTATCCTAGGATGTTCCATGTAACATGTGTTGCACATTTGTTACATAATTGAATCGCCAACCTTAAGAAAAAGTCTAATGGAAATAAATGAAAATTATCAGATACTTAATCAAATATTGAAAAAAATGGAATCCACAAGTTATACAATAAATGATGCACATTCAGATCTTTGTTTGTTAAAATTTCCGTCTGATAATGCAGAAATAAATGAATACATACAAAAAAGATTACACAAAAATGACATAGAATCAATTATAGAAATGGAGAAAAGTAATATCTCCCCTGAAGAATATGGACTAATAAGAAAATGTCAGTGTACATCATCAACCGTTGAAAGAGCATTTTCTATGCTTAAAAAATTAATTACTAAAGATAGAGGTTTCAATGCGGAAAATGTCAAAAATTATTTAATACCTTACTATAACAAATAATTTTTACGACTTTTTGATTTAATACCTTATTAAAATGTGCCTAAAAATGTAGAATAAAGTCCTAAAAATTAAAAATAAAGTCCTAAAATGCCTATTTTTAAGGTCCTAAAAATAAATTTTAAGTGCCTGAAAAAAATTGCCCTACTAATTAGTCTTGGGACAAATTACTTAATACTTTGTAAAGTATCCGTTATTCTCCAAAACTGCATTTAAGCGATTTTTATAATTGTTAATAAGCTTTTTACAAGTTTCAACAGGAATTTTATTCCATTCTTCAAAACAAAATGATTTTAATTCCGCAATATTTTTTGGATTATGCGCCCATACTTTGGCTTTTAATTCCTTCCAAAGGTTTTCAATCGGATTAAGATCTGGGGACTGACTTGGCCATTCAAGGGTATCAATCAAATGTTCTAGCCATTTTTGAGTTTTTTTTGCGCTGTGCTTTGGATCATTGTCTTGTTGAAATGTCCAATTTTCTGCAATACCACATTTCTCAATTGACGAAAATGGATTTTTTTCCAAAATATCACAGTATTTAGAAGCATTCAATATTCCGTCAATTACATGAAGTTCTCCAACGCCCCAAGAAGAAAAACACCCCCATAGCATAATACTGCCACCTCCATGTTTAACTGTTGGTATGGTATTTTTTGGACGATATTCATCCTTCGATTTACGCCACACGTAGCTTGTATAATTGTGTCCAAAAATTTCTATCTTTGTTTCATCCGACCAAATAATATTATTTAGAAAGTCGTCGTCTTTAAGTAAAATTTTTTTGGCATATTTTAGCCGTGCATGGACGTGTTTCTTAGTAAGCAGCGGAACTTTACGTGGACGACATTTATGGAACCCTTCTTTTCTTAGGGCATTTGTAACAGTCTGTGAGCATACTGGTGTTCCTATCTCACCCAAGTAAGTAGAGAGTTGTTTACAAGATAATCTCGGATTATCAAGCACTTTTCGTCTAATTATGGAAATTGATCGAGATGATATTTTTTGGTTGTCCTGATCTTGGCTTATTTTTGGTAGTTTTAAATAATTTTCATTTATTGATAATGTTCCATACTGTACTCTTCGGAATATGAACACTTTCGGAAATTTTTCGGATTGAGTTTCCTGCATTATATTCAAGAAGTATAAGTTTTTTTATTTCTTCTGAATGTCCTTTCGCTTAAGCATGTACAAAATATTAATCGCAAATAATGCTAATAATCATTTAAATATAGGAATTAATCCGGAATTAGTATAATTTCGTTGATCGATATGTAGATCAATTCAATTATTTTTTCAAAAAGTAAATAAATAACTAACTGTCCCAAGACTAATTGGAACATGATATTCTATCTGTTGGAAATAAATGTGAAATTTTTCTATAAATAAAACGAATTTTGTAATTTTTTTATGATCTAGGATGTAAAGAAAACTAGGAGCACTATTATACTATTGGAAAAAATTAAATAAAAACAGCTATGTTAACGAAAATAAAATTTTATTAAAAATAAACAAGTGTCCCAAGACTAATTTGACCCACTGTACATCCCTCTGAACTTTGCGGATAAGAGCTCTCGGCTCTGCTGACCGCTTTTAGGAGAGAGCAGGCATTAACCAAAGTAATCCTGGCTACATTTGATTTATTTGGTGGTTGTTTCCATCTTTTAGAAGAGCCACCAAATCAAGTACATATTTGGCATTTTTTAGTTCTGGTCACATTCTTAATAGAACTTTCGGGCTCACTGATTAACTCAGCTCGATTTCGACCCGTCATTGATCAAGCTCCTGGAGTCGACAAAGTCGATCCAAGTTGGGACATTTTTTAGAATCATTGCAACTGGCCGAATTTCTTATTTTTGGCCTTCCTCACAAAAAAGTTTGCTTTTTCTAATTCACTTCGAAAGTTTCCCACATCTTTTTTGACTTTGAAATTTGATAGAAACTCTCCTGACTTTCCGGAGGAAACTTGTGACTTTTTGATCAATTAAAGTTACTTTATATAATTTAAGTGAACATTCATCAATTTACTGAGATAATGTAATATCGCGGCACGCTGCTCTAAATGATCTCATCAGAAGAGCCTTAGAAGTCGCCGGAATCCCCTCCATACTTGATCCAACTGAGATCGATCTGGGGGAAGAGAAAAGACCGGACTAAATTACTGTGTTTTCCTTCAATAGAGGGAAACCACTTACCTGCGAAAGTACTCTTCACGTGTGGAAAAGTACCAATTCCTTCCATTCGCAGTTGAGACGTTGGTTTTTTGGGCGGAAAGGCAATCAGTTTCGTTGAGGAGATCAGGTCTCAAATGTCGACACTCACAGGCGACGCCCGCGAAACGAGATGGTTTTTTTGAGCGGATATCCCTCGCGATAGTACGCTCGAACTTTTTCTCGATCGTGTTAGCCTCTTGGCCAGTAAATTATTATTTTAGCACATTCCGTAGGGATATAGACAGAAAAGAGTTATATTCCTACACGTGCCACACACGACACGACCTTCTGTAGCAACGATTTCCAGCTTCCGCGGTTTTGGGGCAGTATTCGAAGTTCGTCGAGATCATCACAAGTCTTCAGGGTTTTCTTTAAAAGCCTCAAGTCGTCTTGCAGAACAACCGGTAGGGTTTTTCTGGGTCGGATTAGTAAGTTATATTCTAATTGTGTTTCAGGAATCTCCATTTTTAGATAATTTTAAATTTATGCAAACCAGGATTATGAATGATCTTTTGCTCATATAATTTTTAAGCAAAAATATTTTCAGGGAAAACAAATTTTAAACAATCTTAGTGAATCTGGATGATCATACTTACTTATGGAACGAGTAATGTAACAAATCTAATATTTTGGTAAACTTCCCACATTCTTGATTTACTTTATTTGTGCAATGCACTATGTTTTTTAAAAATATCAGGATGCAAGTAACAAATCCAAATTGATGACCAATCATCGCAGGTGCACCATCAGTAGATCAAATTTTATCCTATTGGATTTTATTCGTCTTCATAAAATTGTCAAAAATATTAGAAGTGTCCTTTTCACGAACGTGTCCATCCATCTCCAAACAAAATAAAAACCCATCAATAATATCACATGATCAAAGATAGGAACGAAGCTGACAGACTTAATTCTTTTAATTAATTGCCACAGGATATCACATGCTATGTATTATTTCACATGACAACTATGAAATTCTAAGGAAAATTGAATCGTTCGATAATGGTATGTCCTTAAGCTTGGTAACAGAATGACCAAATAAAATACGAGATATTTCAAAATTTATTAAACCATTCACGTTCATTATGATAACAAACGCTCCTCTGGAGCATCTGCTTAAGCAGAACTCTAGATTGCCGGCCAATGTGCGGCAAAACCGATCAGCCACCCGATGCGATCTTATGTGGGCTTGTGGGAAATTCACCGAGCGAAGATCACGTGATTATTTGTCCGGTTTCTACCGTGGTCTCGGTGTTTAAATAAATAAAATTCAAGCTTCGGCTGTGAATCAAATTTCGTTCTTTTGACTTTAAAATATTCACGTGAGCAACAATTTTCTGAGTGTACAGACTCTTTGTGGCCCCTAAGTTGAGAAGTTTCAGTGAATTGTTTCCAAAATTCTACGGCAAACCATGCATTTTGCCTTTATTTCATTATTTGAGGCAATGAATTCAGTGAATCAAAATTCAACGTAGGAATCCGATCAAAGATGACGATTCTTATTAACATAAGTAGAATGATGAACCACGCTAATCAAATCCGGTTAATTCCAATGTTTTTGGTTTGTAATTAATTATACAATTCCTTTTAACTTGAATATATTTCACCGAGGGAGACGAGCTGGCTCTCTCAGCGAATCTCGGTCGCTGTGCTCCGCGGAAACTGTCATTCAATACGCAGTACGGCGTCGAAAAGCTGACCCTCAGGCTTTCGACTATTCTTTGAGTTACTTACTTTTTCTATTCTCTAAAAACTAAATAGTTGTATATACACTTAAACCTCTCTATATTGCCACGAAAAAAACCAAATATTTCATGGCAATAAGTGAGTGGCATTATAACGAGACCCCGCTAAAATTAATTAAACACAAAATATTTAATATTCATTAAAAAACTCCATAATTGTTGACTGTCTATAACTATTTTTTAGAAAATCCCGATATTCCCTTTTAATATGTTTAAATATTGTAAGCTTTTTTCCGACATCCCTTGAGTAAACTATAACTTCGAACGCATTAGCCATTTCATTTTTAGAAGGTCTTTTTTCAGTAAAGTCTTCTTTTATGTCTCCATCGTCACTGTCATTGATTCTTCGAAATGTAGACAATATTTGGTCTTCTTCAATATGACAGTATGTTTTAGCATTACTGTCCACCGAAACATATGCATTGACATCCATCTCATCATTAATATTAAATGTTGAACTCAGTTGATTCAATAGATTTTGATCAACAATTTATTTTCTTGAATTTTCAGTGTTATAAGTTTCGACATGACAAATCTTGGTTTGCCTCCAGCAGTTTTTAATTGTTTCTTCTTTTATTCTGTCCCATTATTTTCCAACAAAAAGTATTGCATCATCCAACCCAATTTGCCAATTGTTACTTGTTTCAATATTTCGGAATCCAATGGTTGTAAGTGACTTGTTGTTGTTGGAGGCAAAAAGTGCACTTCAATATTCGATAACGTCGGAATAATGTGGCATGAACAGTTGTCCATAATTATAAGTATTTTTCGCCCACAGCATTTCATTTGATTATCCAACCCCTTTATCCAATCTTGAAATGTCATTGATGCTATCCATGATTTAGTATTAAATCTGTAATCCGAATATAAATGATAATTGAAGCCTTTGAAACAACGCGGATTATTAGATTTCCAATCACAAGTGGACGGAGTTTTTTGCTGAATTACAACATAAAACAATTGCAATTCTTTCTTTATATTTGTTTAACACCTTCAAAATATAGTTGATTTATTAAAATTAGTTTTAGTTTTATCAGGATTTGTTAATGATTTCGAAGGAATAATTTTATAGTAAAGACCAGTCTCATCCATATTGAAGATATCATTTCCATTATATTTGGCACAAATTTCTTTTGATTTTTCAATCCCATCATAAACTGTTTCAGGATCCACGCTTGAACTTTCTCCTGACAATAAATGGATTTCAATATTATGTCTTCGCTTAAACCGATGCATCCATCCATTTGAATATTTGAAATCCATAATTCCTAAATCGTTTCCAATTTTTTCACTTGTTTCCGTAATATTTCATCATTCAAAACAATATTTTGAGACCTTTTGTTTACAAAGCAAATCCAAAAAGCTTCCTCCAAATCCAAATGCTTCGCAGATTTAGTGCGCTTAGCTTTTAAGTTATAATTATCAAGTTTTCTAATTTTGCTTTGTGTTGTAGTATTTCACAAACAGTCCTTCTTTTGACAGATAGTCTCCATATTTTTGAAAAGTGATCAGCAATTTCCTTATGGGTTTTATGTTTATTCTTGTTATAATATTCAATTATTTCGTTTTTATGCTTAAAATTAAGAGATAGTCTTCTACAGCTTTCACTAAAAAATAAGTTAAATTGGGGCCGACATTTAATCTTTTGAAAATATTTTCACTATTATATTAAGTTCAGGAAAAAATTCAACGTAATCCGATAACTGGTTTAGAATAGTCAATAATCATAAAAACTATCATTTCGTGGGTTAATCTTACTGAAAAAATCATTTCGAGGAATGACTAACAGAGATTTTGTTAACTACCGATTACAAGAGAATGCCCGACTAGATATCGATAAACCAAGAATTTCCCTTTTCAGAATATTAAAAAAATAGATTGACCTATTGCAGCTTTCACTCATAATCCTAATAATCTAATCAATCCTCGAAGATCAAATAATGCGACTTTGATTTTCATAAGACTAAATTACTCAGTTCGCATAACGGCTATAGAATAGCAAGGATAACTCGTTCATGTTACAATGAAAATCTTTACTACTGCTAACAATTCAAAATAATAAATATGTAATTTTAATAAAAAATTAATAACTCCAAGAACAAACACTGCAGCCAGCCTACATTTTAAGCACTGTCGCAACCTGTGAGTCGTAACAACGAGTGTGAAATGAATGTCCGCACATGAGCACTATAATGGATGACTGTGACTCGAGCACTTTCAAGTAACAAAATAAACAAACGTGGTAAGTAGCAACTAACGAGAGAACACTTATTGTCGTCCAATATGGAAATAGCCCTCGTCTGCCTGTAAATAAGTTGTTTGGCGTATGTGATGTAATCGGATGAAAATATCTGCAGACAACTACGCACAATGGACAATTGAATGCTCCGCTCCTGCAGCAAAACAGAAAGGGAATGAGAGATGGGACCGAGTCGGAGTGTTGAAGGAAGACGTTCGATAAGTTCAATATAATCAACTTTGTGAAGACTGGAGTACTGAAGTAGTCCCTTAATGAAATCTGGCATTTGAGATTTAAGGGACACCTTCTCTTCCCAAGGACATTTCAAGGAGACTCCTCCACAAATCTGGATCGTTCCATTTATTGCAGAACTCAATTGCCAGTTCTATTGACTGCATCAGAGTCAGTGCCTTCTTAGTGTTCCCAATGCGGGCTAGTTTTAACCATCAAGAGAACACCATATAGGAAGGCCGAATTTGAGTATAACCCATGTGATTCGCACATTTTGAGAGCACAGTCAATATCGTAGACCGCCTTAGACCCCAAAAAAGACGTCAATCCATCTCCATCGTGTTTGATGAACAGAGAAATGAGCAACGAGGTATGATGCTCGTAGCCTTTCCCACTCTCACTCATCAAAGTCCTCAAATACTACGATATACATGAATCTGCAAACTGTGAGCATAAATAAATCATTTCCCTCGAGCTGGCGGAGTACGGACGATTCGGGGAAGTGCATTATATTTTTTACCAAAAAATTGGCAGACTTGTGTGGATTTATTTCGAATAGAGCGTAAACATCATTAGTGGCCAATTCAAACAGTTTGTTCGACTCGATGAGAGAGAAGATGGTCTCAGAGTTGCATCTACCACATACTCAAGGTAGACTAACCGAATCATATAAAAATAGGCCTTCCCCGCATTTTTCTGCTTCAAATATCTTTTTATTAAAGTAATGAAAGTACAAATCAGCCAAAAGGGGCATTATGTGACTCTCAGACTTTGGCAACTGTTTCTCCATTGCCTGACACAAAGCAACTGCACTCAACAAGTCCTAAACAATCCAATTAAAGTATAAACAGGATTCCGTTGATTAATCCTCACAAAGAATGAGGATGCCTGGGAAGGGAATGTGTGGAGTAAAACAGATATTTTGTGCACATAGAACTGGTCAGGAACCTTCATTTCTAGGACTGACGTGTCCTTCGCCCTAACAGATAAAAGCATGTCGACTAACAATATAAAATAGCTGAAAGCCATTTCGTACTTCCCCAATTTCACAAAACTGACAAATTCATAAAGAATACTTTTTGGCGACAGAAGAGGCAAGGGCGGGAACACGCATAAGGTCGTCATTCGTTTCCATAAAAGACACAACTTCATCAAGTATTGCCCGACTGAGCTGTCCTTCCATTTGACGTGTAAATTCCTTGTAATAAAAAACCGAAAATTGAACATCGAATTGGCCGTTCATAAGCAAGTCAATGAGCAGGTCGGACAGCTTCTCTTTGGATAGGAGATATAATTGAGCACAATTCATGACAAGCATTTCATCATCAGTCAACCGCCCTGCACTGACCCATAAAAATGACTTAGAAATAGTCGAGAAGCAATGTCTTTCTTTTTTTCGGTGGAGAGGACTTTGGTCTCCACTTTATTGTCAGGATCGCCATAGTGGAGAAGGCGGACTGCCACTTCCGTGTACTCCGAATTGTCAGTGAGCATTATAAGTTGCCCCTTGTGAATGCTCACACCACCGAGAGTCACGTTGTCCATTTTAAAATTAACTTCTGCGGCCTAAGTCACTAGAAAAACCTCCTTGGACAAAGGTCTGAGTATTCATGAGTGAGGTCCCCCTTTTTTCGAAAGAATAGACCTAAATAGTCAGCAAACTCATAACCCAGACGTTGGAGCCCCACCCAACAATCAGAGCTAAGGGAGACAACCAAGAATTTGGGGGAGCCCAAAATAAATGGCACAAATGACTGAAATATCAAAATAATTCGAACGTCGAATGAGAGTCCTTGAGGTCAATTCTGAGTAGTCGTGTCTTTGAAGAAATGTCGTGGACGCCCACCTCCTATCAAAGATTGAATATGATCAAGAGACCGAAGTAGTATTCCATGCCACGTAGGGGTCAAAAAAAGCAAGAGACTCCACGGGCGTAGGACTGCTGTAAACGACGAATGAAACGACGAATTTCCCAAAAATATTTTGTTTGTAGAGAGTAAGCTAATTGGCTGATTAAACAGTACTTTGTCAGCAGCAATAAGAAAACGTGATTTGATTGAGTTATCAAAGAAGGCAGGAATAACTCCCGAATTCACCAAAGTAGAAGAGTCTGCTGAATAAATCAAGTTAAGGTCATCAAAATTAATCAGCCCGAGAATGGAAATCTGCCTCGTGAACGGGGTTAACCTTGTTATTCGAACAAAACAAGCCAAATTCTCCGTTATCGTTGAGGGAGATTGAGTTTATTTTGTAATTATGCTACAAATAACTCAGTGAACTGACTATTTTTGTTGATTTGAGAGGATATCCGTCGAATGTGTAAAAATGAACAAATCCTCGATCTGTTCCGAATAGAATGAACTAGTCCGTCACAGATAAGTACAACCCTCCCTGAGGCGGCTAAGGCACTTATTATTTCTCCCGACTGCAGTCCCACGCAATCTATTTGTTGTAACTCGACCTGTCTCGGTTTCTGATATTACTTAGTCCTCGAAGGTTAACTGATAGTAGATTTGGAGCGCTCATCAACAAAGAAATTTAATATTTAAATGTAAGAAATAAACAATAAGTCAATTAAACAGACATATTTAATTAATTAAATTCACTAATTGTTCGAATATCACCTCTGTTCTATATTCTTTCTACGCAATCAAATACAACCACAATTATGGAGAGCGCTGCTGGCAACTCGTCTGAGCATTTTTATTTAGGAAAAAAGTTTCTGCCCATAATCAGCGGTAATGCCTTGGCTATCTGCATATAGAAAATAATATATCAAGTTTAGTTGGCATTTTAAAAACCGATAACTCCAAATAGTATGAGTCATACTATTGAATAGTATGTCATCGCCCATTATTTATTAATTTAACCACATTCCCCCCCTGAAATTGGGAAAAATGCGGCACGAAGAAAACCGACAGACCTCTTAGGGTCACACCATAAGTTAAGGAGTAAATTAATTTTATATGATATTCTTTTTGCAATCAAGGACGACGTGCATCACTGTGTGTCGTCTGTCATGGATCGACGTCCTTATCTTTGCTGATGAGATCTTTTTCAGCTGAGTTTATTTTGTCCATTCAACGCCGTGGTCCGTTTAGCAGACGGTGACATAGTATGAGAAAAAGTTTCTTGAAAATGTTCATACTATTTGGATGGTCACACTATTTGAAGTAGTCATAGTATTTGGAATTATCTGTTAATTCAAAAGGAAAACAAATTTCAATAAAATGCACTATTCGTTTCTTAAATACTAACCGCCTTAAAATTGAGACTACACTATGCCGAGCCGCGGCTTGCATTACGAAAATTTCCAAACTGAGCAACATTACCCCAACTCCGCTTGACCAACTTATTAAGAAAGATGGAAGGGGTTTCTTAGCCCTCCAACAAGACCACCTGCCAAAAGACTACAACAATCAGAAGCACATCACCCCAATCCAATTCCTCAAAAAAACTGCTCCCCGCCCGTCCCGCACTTGCGTTGGGTCCAGAGTCCAACATCGGGAAAAGCTGAGAAAGATTTTGAGGATTGTTGGAATCACCTAATTAATTACCCTAATTAACTGTTGGTGATTCTTGGGTTAAAATAAATAATAATAATAATTATTATAAGTGCACAAATTCGATAGCAACTTTGTCGTCAATATCTCAATGAATTGAGATAGTCAATATAAAAGATACACGGAATTTAATCGTAATTACTAAATTCCAAAACATGTATGTTTACATGATTTCATTAAAGGATGACTTTTGGGAACAACTAAAAAAGAAAGAAGACAAAATAGCTATTTTTTTCACAGTGGCTCAAAACGCCGTAATAAACTATAAAAATAGGGTAGAAAATTGTTTTAACACCATTTCTCAGAAAAATTAAAAACGGTGTCTAATATCTGTCTTATCAACAACCCTTTGAAGAGAAAATTATCTCCTCGCCCGTTTAGGGGTCGGGTTGGTGTACTCATCACCACGATTCAGTATCGAAAAAGATAAAACTTAATTCTACCCCAATTCAATTATTGATAAAAAAACATTTATAACGAGGAGGAACATGAACGAGGAATGTCAGAAGAAAGTAGGTCTGTAACCACCTCGATGTCTCTCTCCAACTGTCGGATATTCCTGTCAAGTTGGTCACTCTCCGAGCAGGCCTTTATTAGCTTATCCCTCATTGCCGACAGCTTGAGGTCGGTAATCTGCAAATCTTCGACAGTGGTCACTTCCTGTTGATCGCACGCAAGAACAACGTCTGGGGGAAGACTTGAAACTTCAGAAAATATGTTCTATGAAAATAAAATGGGCTGATACATATAGTTCGTCAATGTACTTTACCAGCAGTCCAAAACATTCCTTAAATTTACTTTCTAGTGCGGCTTCCCAGACCTTTTGAGATACAGGAGGCTGTAAATATAAATTAGTGGCATTACTTTAGTCGGAAGTGTATCATACTGTAAATTAGCTTCCAGTCTCGTAAGTTCATCAGAAATTGCTTCCTCGACTAATTCTGATTTATTATTTAATTACTTTCGATGATTATGTCGAGTGGGAGAAATCCTAAATGTTTGTACTCATACAAGTTTAAATTGTCCATTAAACACAACAACAAAACCTACACAAAATCTTTTATATAATAACATGTAATAACTTTTAAATAAAATATTATCCATACGTCATTAATGTCTTTTCATTATATTTATTGCTAAAAGATACTGAAAAACCTTAGGCCAGTAATCCTTATGAATACCATACGGGAAGTTCTGGCCAATTATTATTCTACAAAAAATAAAGTCTCGTATAGAACTACAGTACCGTGCAAATGTTCCGGACCACCCAATTATTTTAAATTCTATATATTATTGGCAGCTACGGCTTGACTTTCTTAGACAAATTTTAATATTAAATGAATAAATAACTTTTGTACTTTTTCTTTTTCCATAAAATTTTACAATATTGAATTTTTTAGCAGTCAGTAAATTTGACCCTGCATATGTTCCGGACCAGTGATTAACAGCATCAAAAAAAAACCACTTTATTCAATGAAAAATCTTATTTAAAAAATAATAATAATTACTTTACCTCCTTATTTCTTTACAACATCGATCATCCTAGTCGGAAGTGATTTATGAGATTTCTATATGAGCATCTTCCATTTTATAAAATTCTTTTTTTGTAATTCTCCAGATCTTCTGGTTCTTTTTCACGTATTCTTGTTTAAGTATACACCAGAGGTTTCAATAATGTTAAATCCGGTGACTGACTTGGCCTTTTTCAAGTAATTTAACTTTCTTCTGATCAAGATATTGAATGGTGGATCTCGATTTGTGGCAGGGGCCCCATCTTGCTGGAACATCATATTTTGAAAATTTATATTTTCTAATCCTTCTTCGAGAATTCTTGGTATTCATTGGAATTAAATTTTTCTACTCAAAACCAATCTCTTTTTCCAGTTGCAGTGATAGCACCCCATACCAAGATATTCGGAGAAAACTTTACAGTTTCTGATGAATATTTTTTCTCATTTCTACATTTTCTGGTCTTCTAACATATCTTCTAACATTTGGAAATAAATAATTCGACATTTATCTGAAAAATTACATTAATCTTGACTTCAAAAAATTACATTAATCTTGACTTCAAATTTCTTATTTTAAGTTTCGGTTTTTTACCATTATTCTACCATGAAGATTATTGGACCTTAAACATCGTTTTAATCGTATCTACAGAAAACGGATAATGACAAATTGAATCAGATCTATTTGATTGGCTGTTTAGAAGGATTTATTTTTGATCGATAAACAATATTTCGTTCATTTTCTTTTAGATAACTTCTTGGGTCTTCCAGATTTAGGTTTTCCTGAATTATGGAACATGTAGAATATCTTTAAAGTTCTCTGAACTGTAGACTTGGAAATTCCAACACATAATGATATTTTTCTTTGAGACATTCCAAGTTATACAGAGTGATAATTGAGGCACGGTTACCGAAACTAACACCAGGCAATTTAACGAATTAATATATTGAGCATTAAAATATCAGATGAAGGTGTATTTAATAATAATTTAAAAAATTAATGAGTGGTCGGAACATATGCACGGGTCGAAATTTACTGACTGCTAAAAATTCAATATTTTAAAATTTATGAAAAAAGAAAAACCAAAAAAGTTTTGTATTTATTTAATATTAAAATTTGTCTAAGAGAGTCAAGCCGTAACTGCCAAAATATATATAGAATGAAAAAAATTGGGTGGTCCGGAACATTTGCCACGGACTGTATTTATATTCGCTTTTTATAGCGGTTTCCGTGAAGCAAGATCCACATTCTCGTAATCGATATGTCAAGAGCTTTTGACTCGATCGATGGTCAGAAATTGATGAATGTTCTTTCAGAATTCCTGGACAAATCTTCTACCCAGATGATTAGGGCATTATTATCAGAAACCTATCTATCGGTCAGGGTACGAGAAAAGTACTCTAAACCATTTGAAACAACTACCTCAGGGGAATCCTTTATCGCTTATGCTGTTTGTTATATATCTGGATGCAGCATTGAAAGAATTAAAGCCATACCATAAAGGAAAGATCAATGTGGTTCCATACGCTGATGATATGAATTTCTTTTCCTCTGACAGGAATGCTCTGAAGAGCCTACTGGAGGTGATGCCAAATAAACTTGCTGAGTGGTTCCTCAATGTAGATGTGGAGAAAACAGAATTTACTAGACTTGTCAAACAAAAGTCTAAGCTGAACGAACACTGGAGAAAAGTTGAGAAATTTGGATCTCTATTGGGAGACGAACAAAACGTGATAATGCGTAAGAACGTGCAAAAATGCACACTACACGGCCTAAAGGAAAATTGTCTAAAGCGCAAAGGACTCAGTACACAAACACAGACACGTTTATACAGTTCAAAAATACAGTCATGATGAAACTTATCCTCCTTTATAATGCCGGAACATGGGGGCTTTCTGATACGGACAATCTCAATCTAAACTCGTTCTATAGAGACTACATCTGGGTATTCTATTCTCCAAATGACATTCGAGGCCCAGCAGTAAAACAGTTAATGCCAAGACGTCAAGCAAACCAATCTCTTTTGAAATTACAGCATGCAGATAGAGGGTATTCGGACACATCTTTAGGATGGATTTGAATCCAACGACAAACACAGCTATGGAGGACTATTTCCTGATCGTCTACATTGGTTTGGTTCTGTGGAAATGGTCAGAGTGATTGCAGTAATGTGTTTGAATGTTGTAGAACACGGAGAAACAAGTAATCACGTTTGATATACGAATGCAGAAGGTTCTCCATATTTCTAAACTGCACTGATAAAGGAGGAATGGTAGAAGCTTGACTGATTAGGTTGTGTCTAGGCTATGATGATGTTGTCTGCATATTGATGATGTTGGGTCGGCGGATTCGAGAGACTTTACTGATTTCGCAGCAACAAATCAAATTCACCGACTTCGTCAGGAAAACGGAAACAAGGTGAAGTACGGAGTGCGTACTCCAAACGAAGAAAAGCAAAAAGTTCTTCAGTAGAAAGCAAGCCCCATGGGCTCGATGAATTTAAGAGCGCAAATGATTCTTCCATTATGCAAAGTTTAGCGTGGAGGAATGGTGGAATTCAGGACGAGAAAAGAGGCATGCCAAAAAGAGTAAACCCTTCTGGCAAAACAGTGCCAAACAAAATCTTTCACCGTGAAAATATCTAACACTATTTCTTTTATTTGATGAATATAACTTGAATTTTGTTTTATTGGAGAAAATAATTTTGCTTAGTAAGTTTCTGACCCTTGGGTTTGAACCTCTTTAAGAAGTGCTGCTGTATGGTCCTCCTGAAACCTGGAGGTCTTTGTGTCCACGAGCTGTGGAGGGAGGCATAACGGAGGAATCTTTTGATTCCTTCCACTGGAACTGGCGTGCCAATACGAATGACTGAAACACTAAATTGATTATCGTTTTATTCTAGGACAGGAACAAAAGCACAGAATCTTTCAAACTTGTTATTTTTTACCTTTTTACAACGTAATTGAGCGATTCATGCAGCGGCAACGTGTTCAATTAGTCCGTTATTTTTGTATTTATATTTTGAATTTGAGCAAAATATGAATGTTTTTCTTGGTTTTGATAATCTGCACGATACTGTCTTCAGTCTATTTAGAGACCGATGTCGGCTCGAAAGTTAATGTATTGCTTTTATAGTTTTCTAGTTATAGAATGCCTTCGACAAAGTAAAGGACGCTTTTGGTAATGATGTCACAAAAGGTAGTATGCAATAAATATTCAGGAAATCTAAAATTCAACATTGGTTTCCAAATTCCGACACTGACAGTAGTCCTAATGGTTGCCTATTTTGACTGAATTAATTTAATATCTGTTGTTTCCTTTTAAAATTCTCATTTGTTTAATTTATGTCAGTTTTCTTTAGCATCTTTAATTTTAAAACAAGGTTATTCCAATCATGTATAGCTTTTCAGCAAATTTATTTTGAAACCTAAACCAGAATTTGACAAAAATATTTATTCCTGATGTTGATTTTCTAGTTATTTTTATATGATGCTAAAAAGATAACACGAATTTCGAATGCGAAATTCTAAGAAAACCTAATTATCATGTCAGAATGCGGTATTCACCAGGGTGACCCATTGGTGTTTGTCCTCTTTGTTGAACATATTGGACTGAACCTTTTGTTCAGTGCTAACTTCTGGTACTTGATGACTTTAGGATTAGTGAACACACTGAGGTCGTTATGAAAGACATAAACAGAATCATTTCCAGTTTTTCACAGAGCTGACTATCTCTAAACAGCGGCAAATGCAAACCCGTCGATATTTCTACTTCTTAATTTTTTTCGCAATTAAATACTTTTTGGTAAGAAAACTTTGGAATGACATCGCGTTGTATTTTAAATTCTATAAAAACCCAAAATTTAGTAAAAAAACACTAGTGGTCACGTTTTTTTGAACAAGATTTTTTAATAATATTTGGTTGATTTGAGAATATAGCCCATGAGGCGAAAAAATATATTCTTATTATTGAGATTTCAGAAATGCATTACCTACCAATTAGAAAGTACTGTCAATAAATTCACCAAAAAATTTGCAATATCATTCTTAAAAATAAACGCTGAGAAAACAGAATATATAATTGGAACAAGATTTCGACAATCTAAATTAAATTACTTTGGAACAAAAACAAACATCCGATGCCTCCAGATGACTCACGGAAGTTTCCCACGCGAGACAACGCTCTTGCATTGTTATGAGAATTAAATGTGGGATTAGTTCTTTTAAACCGATTAGCAGTCTGAATCATATAAAGGACATGATTTCTCGATTGACTATGGAAGCTGGAATCCCAATACCCTTGCAGTGAAGCTCATCTTGCATAGCTAGGAATAAGATAAAAGAATAAGGGGAAGACTAAAAAGAAACACAATAATAAGCGAAAAAAGAAGAAGAACGGATATTTGAAGATTAAATATTGGCACAAGAACTTTACCAGGGCTAATTGATTTACAAGATAAAAATTTTTAATTTCGAAGCTAATTTCCTGACAACCGCTAAAAGAAATTCCGAACAAAAACCAAATTCTTCGATAATAGAAGTCTTTTCCTAAATATATCATCTATCTAACTCTCTTAACTTTTCAATTTCTTTCTAAAACAAAGCATGTCTAACATAGTTTGCTGAAAGTTATACGTTCTTTTCAAGCCGTTAAAATAACAGTAAAATATAAAAATTTTCGGATATATACAATAACTTTTAATTATTTTTTGTTTATTTTTTTAAAAACCAAAGTGCGGGGAACATTTTGAAAATTTGAAAAGCATTCCAATTCTTCAACCCAAAAGTCTCTTTGCTTTGCAGGGTCATTAAAGCTAAAATAAAAATGACTAAAACAATACAATTTATTCGCCAATAAATTTAAACTCCTTCTCCGAATATAAACGAATGCACCAAATGAAAAAATTCCAATAACCCCCAAAATTCCAAAAACGACCCAAAAGACTGCCATTTTTGATACAATTTCAACTAGATTTATGACATTAGAAAAACTCACCATAATTTATTAAAATTTCTATTGTTTGATTTACTTGTGATGTTTCATCAAATATGATACAGGTTAAAGGTACTACTTTCTTCTTCATTTTTTGTAACTGATTAGACGACAGGGTAAATAAAAACTCACTTCCAACTTTTGAATTTTTTATTAAATAGTTTGAATTTGTTGTATCTCTTTTTATCAATTCGTTGTTATATAACCAGTTTATCTGCAATTTATGAATTGGATCGACAGTTCCCCAACATTTAATAACATGTTGGTTAAATTGACTTATTTCGACTAGAGATGAGTGTGACATAAAAATTGTCGGTTTTTCTGTTACTTTGAGGTAAACAGTCCTTGCAGCTTTTCCAAAATTGTTTTTTATGAGACACCGAATACTCATTGATTGAGTTATATTGTAGAAAGTTAATATCGTGCTATTATCATTCAAAGACACCTCAAAAGAATACAATTTTGTCTCTAAATCTAATAAAAACATAAAATACGATATTCCTCAGAATCCAAGTACCACTTTATTGTAGGCTTTGGGTATCCTGATTTCGGAAAACATTCAAAGATTGCTGTTGTTCCAATAGTAGCATTCAGTGAATGAAATTTGTCGGAAATAGAAGGCAATTCTGTGAATATTTTATACAATCAAACCGTAAAAACTAACTCTAAAATTTAGCCTGCGGTCATTTAAAGGGCTTCCGTTGAACCTAGGAATTCCATAAAATTCATATATATCCTCTTTGTTTCGTGAACTCAACGTTATCGTGTTGTCTCCCATAAAATAATCATTCTGATAATAATTTATATAATAAATTCCCCTAAAAATATATTTTCAAAAAAAACCATCCAAAAAATATACAAGGAGTAATTTCGTGGGATTTTCCAAACTCAAGTTTTATATTTTCTCCTTTTGGAAAAAAGGGAACTGGTTCAAAGTTGGTTTCTTTTTTGTTTAAAATACAAAAAAACCTTTCATGGCATATTTGAAATTAAATAACATTTTTCCGTGCTTAAAATCGCACATGTACTGAGCAAACGAGTCGGATTCACAAAAAAATCTAAAGTACATGTCGTTGTCAAGTTCAAATATTCGGTTATCAACTAGTGGAAGAAATCGATAAAATTCTGGCCACCGGTAAAGTTTTTTGAACCAGGTGCAGTTATCATTAATGCCCTTAGTGCTGAGAATTGCAAAAGGCTGATGATAAGTATAAAAATCTAAACTCGTCACTGGTCACAAATATACTGTGTTCTAGCTTTAGATAATCCACTTTAAATGGAAGAGATGTTTCTTTTCCACATTTATTCTCGACAGTGCATTCAAACACTTGTGTGTCAACTGAACTCCCGTAGAGAACAAGATTTCTTCCATGAGTACGATACAATGAATTATTCAATCTAATAGGAACCCCGTCTTTAGTCCACCTGAATATGTCATACAGTAATCAAATACTTGTAATTATCAGAAGAAGACGATTTTATTGGGCAGGTTATGCTGTTGTGTTTTTTTATAAAAATAAAATCCGTCTCAAACATTTCCATTACTGGAGGAAAGCAAAAAGCTTTCATCTGAGCAATCAATATGAAGAGATAATACATTTTGATTTATTACGGTCTTTTGGAATTATATTGGCGTTTACTATAGCCAAATTTGGCCAACTTCCTAAAGATCTTCAGTTCATCATAATTGGCGTTATTCAAACTTTATTTCCGTCTTCTAATTAGGGACACAGTTTTTTTTGCTTTACATAAAGATGACTAGAATCGTGTTGAATTGCATATTGGTACGAACAATTGCGGGGATAAGGCGTCTCCCTGTAGAATTCCACAATTCAATTTAACAGCCCCAATTCTCTTTTTCCTTTTTCCCAAAATGAAGGCAAACTGTCCACCTCTCAACCAGGCTTTTTATAAAGTTGGTTATCCATAAAGGAATTCCCGAGCAGTCCAACACATGAAACAGGAATTCGTGATCCACCGAATCGAAGGCTTTCTTAACATCCACCCATGATGCACAGAGATTATTGCCATATTCTCGATTTATGCACTGATTGATAAGGGCTTGTTCCTTAGCACCCTGACATTGTCTCCTCGTTCCCAATTGATTTTCAGAGACCAAGCCGAACGTATCCACATAGTCAGAGAGTTTGATGTTTACACATTTTGTCACAAGTTTACAGAGAGCAGGCATGCACGTTATTGGGCGCAAATCACGGGGATTTTCACAAACTTCTTTTTTCGGAATCATGTAAGTGACGCCTGTATAGAACCAGTCTTCAGGGATGTGTTCCTTATTAACTATTCTGTTCACTTCCCGACAAAGGTATCCATGTAGTGAGTCAAATCTTTTGATGAAGAAATTATACACTCCATCGCATCCACATGTCTTCCAGTCGTTGGACCACTTAATGGTCTGTTTAATGAATTCCTCAGTTAACTCCGAGGGTGCACTCTCGATACCGGTGACCCTCCTGTTCACGAACCCAGCTGCCTTAGGGGGGTTCTTCTTGGACCAGACCTGCTTCCAGAAAGACAAGCAATCATTGTCACTGAACTCAAACTCAGCGAGCATCTTATCTCCTGATACTTGCCTATAAAATCTTTTCTGATTCAACTCGAAGCACCAGTTGTCCTTTCGAAATTCGGTCCTGGATTTATGCATCAATATCTTCTTTTCTTTTATTCGAATCATATCTTGTATGGCCAATCTAATTCTCACCAGTTCCCCCTTTTTCGATTTCTTATACCCATACGCACAGAGAGTGTCAAATAGCTCCTTCTTGTCGGCATTAGGTAATTCTTGTTTCGCATAGAGATTGACAAGATTTAATCTGGCCTGCAAGTTGGATACTTCCTTGTGGATTTTCTCCTTCCAGTCAGAGCCTGTTCTTGTTCCTTTTGAAAGTTCCAAATATGCACACTGGCAGCAAAAATTATATCAGATATATCATTGATATTTTGCGGAGGAGCTTTAGGTGAGATGAGATATTGCCAAATTTAGACAATTAAGTATTTCCCCTTTTATATATTTTCGTAGTAGCTTGGGCGTGGGCACTCGGGCTTCTCTTGGCACCTCCTTGATTCTCTCCAATTGAAACTTTAACTCACTCAGACACTTCCCGAACATAGATACATCAATCTTCGAAAATATAGATTGGTCAACTTCTCCAACTTCAGCTCTTTTGTCAAACTTCCGGGGCTTCAGCATTGATTTGACTTGACCAACATTCAGATCTTTAGAGAATTTGGAGTTGAACTTCCCAACGATAGCTTTCCACCCGCCTCTAGGGATCCTGCGCAGCCGTTGCTTTGTGACTCGCACAATTTCGGACACCCATGCACTTTCAGAGGAGCAATTGGCTTCACTTATGATCGCGTTGAGAGAGTGCAGGTTTGTTGGCATATTCCCAGAACCTGCAGGATCACGAAAAGTTTCTCTTGTGGCTTCGTCCAGCCCTAGAGCCAGTTGTCCTGCGCCCGCCAAATCACTTTTGTTTAAATCTCCAGCAGGAAGGCCCGTAGGATTTGCTTCTCTTGATACAGTAGAAACAGACATGCACAACACCACAAGAAGAAAAATTTTTTAAAAAATGGAGAATATCAGATATTCTTGTTTTTTCTAGTAATAACTTATTATCTATAATTAATTATTTTTCATCCATTTTTTAACTTTCGCCAAAATTTCCCAATCGCCAAAATTTTCATGTTTCAATTATTATTTTTTTGTATCATCACTGTACTTGCGATATCTTGTTTTTTTCAGTCATCAAACAATTTTCGATGTATAAAGAAGAAAAATTTTTATTTAAAAAGAGGCTGTTAGTAGAGAATAGATAAGGACCTTCGGCATTCCTGCCTTTTCAGTTCCGCACACACGCTCACCTCTCAGCCGCAAACTAAGACTTACCGCTTTACCTGCCACCCAGACATTATCCTAAGCCATGGGCTAGCCGGATGGCTCGTCTTCTGACTTTCTTGAGCGCGTCAACGTACTTCTCCCTGTCCTTGCAGAAGTGCCAGACATGTACCTCATATGTCAACACGGGTAACACCATGGCGTTAAACACGCGTAGCCAGGCACCTCTCTGCAGGCGGAAAGCACTCAACGCGCCTAGTCGCTCCATTGCACTCATTTTTGTACGTGCAATGTGATCATCAAACTTACCGGACGGCTTGAAGAGCACGCCCAATAAGTCATCCGATCAACTGCAGCAAGAAGCTTAAAATTGACAAAGTAATTTTTGCGGTTGACATTTGAAGTTTGTCGGTGTGAATCAAAGATGGACACATACGGACTCCATGCCCTTTCCTGAAAGAAAACCTTCGGCTCTCAACAAGATCATACTCGAGGTCCTTGAAAAGGAGGGTATCCTTCTGTCCTTGAGGCAATTGGTCTCGACCGTGGTGGTGGAAAAAGGCTTGGTGGCTGTACGTTGTTCGCTTTCGACACTGGAAAGCCATTATTTTGGGATGCCACGTGTGTTGATACTTTTTCTAAGTTAGTCATCAACGAATCGCCTCTCTGCTCGGGTCTACTGCTAATAAGGGTGAATTGACGAAATTCGAGAAATATCGGCGCTTTTAGACGGCTTTTGTTTTTGACCAATTGTTGTTAAGACTTGATGTTTCTTTCGCACAAAGACAGTTAATTATCTGGAGAAACTTGTCCACCTCTGTTCATTTCACTGAAAGGATACTAGAGACTTTACTTTCCTAATTCAAAAAAACCTTTTGGCCGTTGAGCGTAAGAACAGCTGTTCCATCGGTTTGCTGGCCTTTTGTAAACACAAAGGAATCATTAAAATGTTCATACCTGACCTCAGAATTGATAGCAAAACAACTAAACAACTAGAACCTCACAATAAAAAAACTTGTCTGTTAAAGAAAATGAAGAACTTATTGCGCTATTTAATGATCGATCCTTAAGATTAAAGATGACGGAGTTAGACATTGGAGAATTCTGAATATATATTCGAAACATATATCCCAGTTTATCAAAAAAGCACTGACCATAATTTCACAGTTTTCAACGACCTATTTATGCGAAGCAGGTTTTTCTAAGCTGCATAATATGAAATATAACAAACGCGAAAGTTTGAGAAACATTGATGCTGAAATGCGGGTGGCTTTGTCAAAAGATTCTAGGTCGTCCCAGTTTTTGAAACTTTTGCCATGAAGTTTGAGATCCCTCTCCAGAACTGCCGGAAGAGTAGATCTAGGTCTTCCACGATATTTGTCTCCATGTTCGGAGAAATAATCGTCCATTGCCCGATTGGCCGGAGCTCTGGGGTCCATTCGCAAAATATGGCCAAATAATTTCCACCGGCCTCCAACGATTTCTTGAGACAACGGCGTAGCATCGTAATGTTTATACAAAGATAGATTGTTAATTTTTGATGGCCAGTCTATTCCATGTAAGAGACGTAGTTGTTTACGATGAAAAGAGTCTATAGTCTTCAGTTCAGTGTCCGAGATCCCCCATGTTGACGAGTTGTACAGTGCTGGTAAAAAAAACGGTTTTGCAGTTACTAAGTTTTTTTAGCTTATAGCTATTAATTTTCCAAATGAAATAAAGAGTTTGAAGTTGATTATATGTATAATTTTTTTTACTTTTAAAAATTTCAATAATCGGCGAAAATTTAAAAAATTTGAATTTTAGCATGTGAATAAAAAACCGGTTTTAACAAAAAGAGTTAACAAAATCAACAGTTAGTATGTTGTGTGGTATCCTCGATTAATAAATAGCTCGTATGACCTTTTAGGCATACTATCAATTAATTTCCAAATATTTTCAGATGGCAATTCGTTCCAAATTTTCATTAATTTGACTTCGAGATCAAGTTAATTTTTTGCAGGATCTAATGAATAATTTTGCTTCATCATGCTCCAAACATGTTCCATTGGGTTCATGTTTGGAGATTGCGGAGCCCAATCAAGAATTGGAACTTTATTTTCTTCAAAAAACTTGGTTGTCAACGCAGATTGATGACAGGGAGCAAAGTCTTGTTGGAAAGTGAACTGATTTAGTGCCATTTTTCGCGCCGAAACAAACAAATTATTCGTTATTACATTTATATATTTAGCGGAATTGAGTGTTCCATTAACAAAAACTAAATTGCCCACCCCTTGATAGAAGATACAGCCCCAAACCATAACACTACCTCCACCAAATTTTACTGTCGGTGTTATATGGCTCAATTCATAACATGAAATTTTTTTCGATAACAGTATTGCCTTTTTTAGTATGAAAAATCTGAAAAGATGCTTCATCAAAGAAAATAATAGTTTTCCATGCGTCTTTGTTCATCCGAATAAAAATTTTTGACAATTCACATCTTTTTATTATGTTTTTCTTCGAAAGCAACGGTTTACGTTGACATACTCTTCCGAAGAGAAAATTTGAATTTAAATAAGTTCCAATTGTCTTTCTACAGACACTCTTACCAGTTAAATGTTTTATTTCATTTCTCAACGTGTTAGAAGATTTTTTTGGATCGCACTCAATAAGATGTAATAGGATTTCAATGTGTGTTTTCTGAAGCTTTTTATGACGTCCGGAATAAGAAATCCCATCAGCAGTTCCATATTTTTTGAATTTTCGAAAAAAATCTCTGATTGTCGATTTTAAAGTATTTAGATGTTTTGCGATATCTTTTATCGTCCAATTTAACTCAAAAGATCTTTCCTTTAATTATTGCATTTAACATTTGCTTATAAAGCTTAAAATTCAACAAATAAAATATCATTCAATAAATCAAACCGATTTTTTATTCACACGCAAAAATTTAAATCTTCAAAATTTTAAACGATTAATGAAATTTTGTATAAACAAAAAAAATTTTTTTATAAAAAAATGTTTTTATTTCTTAAAAGAAAACGGAGAGAAAAGAGAGTTAACAAGAGGACTTCCCCGCCTCGTAGATGGAGAAACAGTTTCCACGTACAATGGCAAGGGAAATCCTCTGAAGGAGCCATCCACACTCACGCGTGTCGTTTCTCTTGCGAGAAATCAGCCGACCCAGCTTTTTGAGGAAAATGAGTGACCTGTCACCGATTACGCCAGAGGTCTCCACGGCGATCGGGGTCACAACTAACTAATCAAATGAAGGAGCAAGGAACGAAGGGATTGCTTGTGCGGATCAACATTAGCCTCCAAATCTTCATTACAGCCATCCGTCTCCAAAGAGAGGTGGGGAATTTCTGGTATGCCCAGTTCCCATTTGTCAGCCTCCTACCGTAGCTCACCGCACTTCATTTGAATCCGGACGGGTTTTTTTGCATAATGGAGATTCTTCATCGGTAATGTGATCAGGGGAAGGTAGGAGGTCCCCTTTCGACATCTGTGTCGTGCCAAATGGACTCGTCGCCTCACGGGTGGGGAACGTTGACAAGATTTGACCCCGGCTGAAAACTTGGTTCTATCGGATTCGAACCCACGACGTTTGAATTCCAACATCCATAGTCTTCAGCCAAAAAAATTATAAATCTAATAAACTCCAAAGAGTTCAATTCAGTTGGAAAATTGAATGCTATCTGCCAAAAAAACTTAGTAACTGCAAAACCGGTTTTTTTCCACAAGCACTGTATAGTAGAACAGGCTTTACGAATGCATTATAAAGCATTGATCTGAGGGCCCGATTTATCGGCCAAGCTTGGAGCCATTTTTACGTATTCTGCTCAGAGCCGCGGTAGCAAGCATCTTTCTACGAGGAATGTCTTCACTATCTCCAAGTAAGGAGCCGAGTTTGTTGGCGTTCCTCCATGTTTCGCCAATTCTGGTGTCCATTCGTTTTATCTCCGTCAATTCAGTTTTGGAAATGTTAATTATCAGGAACCATTTGTTAAGCACCCGTGGGGAATTATTTAGTAGACGAATTAGATCATCTATGTTGTCCGAGGCAAAGTCCACATCGTCGGCATATGCAATTTCGGTGATAGAATCATTATAGAAAGTTCTCAAATCTCTCAAGGCGGCTTCCAGATAGATTACAAATAGTAGGGAGGAGAGAGAGTCTCCCTGAGGCGTGTCGACATTCGTTTTGAACCGCCTGGAGGAGACTGGCCCAATACAACAGAAAGTTCTGTCTTAGCAAGTAGCAACCGTATCATTCTCACTTCATCCACCTCTAGGAAGCTTTCCAGAACCCCGATAAATAGGTCACGACGGACACAGTCAAAAGCCTTTGACATATCGATACCAAGGATAGCCGTAGCTTTTTTAAATTTCTGCTGGACAGCGCAGCGCCATCTGTGACTCCAACTATATCAGCTGTTGATCTTCCAGCCCTGAATCCGCTGTGACTGGGGGAGAGATATTCATTAACAGTTCGGGTTATGCGGCCGAGTGTAATGGTAAAAAAGTTTTCTCAGTGTTTAGTAGTATGACGGGACGGAGATTTTCCACCGTCCGGAGGTTTTGTTGCCTTTTGTATCGGAATGAGTGTGCCTGAGCCCAGTGGGAGCAGGTCATTGGTTGCGAACATCTCATTGAACGAGGTCGTCAGTTTTTCCATGAGTATTTTTGACCATACTTGATCAGTTCTGCATTAATATTATCAGGTCCAGCTGCCCGACAATTCTTAAGCTTCTTGGCAGCTTGGATGACCTCCTCAACTGCGATTGGCTTATTGAGAGGTGCTGATGTGCAAGTAAAGGGGTCAATATCGTCAGTGTTCAGATTAAATTGATGATGTGATATGCAACAACAATAATAATTAAGATTTCATTTTCATTATTAATAAAAATTTGGGCATTAAATTACCAATTTTTGTACTTAGTTTTACATATCTTAAAAATTTATTTTTTTTTATTTTTAATGTGTGCCGTGGATTATTTTTTTAAGATTAGTGTGACGCGAGAGTTATTTTTTGAAAAGCTTTGGTCCAGAAGGTTCCCAATACTCGGCAGTGGAGTGGCATTGGGATTTCCAATCCTAGCGAGTGCCACTTCAGGACCGCCGATGATAACTCAGAGGGCACGTAATGTTCAAAATCGGTTGAGAGAACCGTGCCCATGAGTTTCTGGCATGAAGAAAGTGACGAAAGGTAGGCAGGCAGTGCGACATCATAAAATATTTTATTCCGAAAAAGTGTAAAAGATTTAGTTCTAGTGAGATATTTGTTGTTGCAATAACGAATACTTTGGAATCATTTTACTCCAAAATTCCATAAGTGGATAAGGAATTAAATATTTTCGTACGTGCAATGTGATCATCAAATTTACCGGACGGCTTAAAGAGCACGCCCAAATAAGTCATCCGATCAACTGCAGCAATTGTTGACCCGTTCAGCAATAACCTAGGAACGTAATTAGTGTAACCCCTTGTCCTTTTACAGACTTTGAGAACACTGCACTTGTACGCACGCATCTTTGAACCCCTACTCCCACACCAGTTTACAAGTCCATCCACAGCAACCTGTAGCCTACGACACGCACACTCAGGTTTCATCGAGTGATCCCAGAGGATGATGTCGTCTGCATAAATCACCATTTCAGTACGATCATGGATTGGCATGGGCGCAGAAGCCATGAAGACGTTAAAAAGCGTGGGACTCAGCACAGAGCTCTGAGGGACCCCGCGAAGGACTGTTGTGACTTTAGAAAAGACCCCCTGATGCCGCACGACCTGTCCGCAAGATTCAAGAAACCCCGACAGCCAGCGCCTTAGACACGGAGAAACCCCACACGTGGCGAGGGAGCTCCGGAAGCCGTCGTGCCACACCAAGTCGAAGGCCTTTTCAATGTCAAGACTAACTAGCATACCACACTCTTTCTTCTGGAGGGCGCACTTCACCAATCTCTTTTGAAATTACAGCATGCAGGTAGAGGGTATTCGGACACATCGTTAGGATGGATTTGGATCCAACAACAAACATAGCTATGGAGGACTAATTCCTGGTCGTCTACATTGGTTTGGTTCTGCTGGAGATGGTCAGAGTGATTGCAGTAATGTGTTTGAATGTTGTAGAACACGGAGAAACAAGTAATCACGTTTGATATACGAATGTAGAAGGTTCTCCATATTTCTAAACTGCACTGATAAAGGAGGAATGGTAGAAGCTTGACTGATTAGGTTGTGTCTAGGCTATGATGATGTTGTCTGCATAGGATAGAAACAGGTTGTAATCTTTTTCAGGCATGTCACTTAAAAGGAGGTTGAAAAGTGCTGAGGAGAAAGGTAAACCCTGCGTTACAACGATCGCTTTACCCCACTTGTACGGTAAGAGCGAAACGCCGTATGGCCTCTGGCTTCAGCCGGCACGGGATGTCGGTTGCCTCAAATAGACGTTTTTTAATGCTGTTCAGCTTCACGTGCCTGGGGATCCTCCCTGGTCTTTTACGGCAAGAGAGCGGGTGTATACTTTAACGGTCTATATAGGCCCCGCAGCGGGATTGGTGAGGCTGGAAAATGTCCAAGCCGAGTCAAAGAGAGATTCCGATTCATTAGCACTCTGGGTCTAGCAAGGTTCCTGCTGCAGGAGAGGGATAGGCGTTAATCCAAGTCTCCATACGTGGAGATGCTTCTTAAAACAGGCAAGCACGCCGGTGTTGGTCTCCGTGAAACACTAAGTGCCGAAAAGAGTGAGAGCTGCTGGCTTCCGCCCACTTGCGCATTTGGAATAGGTCTTCGGAAGTTTTAAGTCCGCTTTCTGTCCATAACGCTGTGTCATATGAAAACTCTTGGTCCGTGGGCAATCCGGAGGGAAGAGGGAGGTTCTGGACTACGAGAGACCTGCATCGATCTGAGGAGAAAGAAAGTATAGCAAAGAGAAAACAAAGGGAGCCTGGAATCCGAGACTGCCGTGCCTGATAGGCAGGATAGCCTGTTTTCAACCCCTGTCGTCAAAATGTACGTTAAAAATCTGAACGAAAGTATTTCGCAGCAACGAATAAAATTCACCGATTTCGTCAGGAAAACGGAAACAAGGTGAAGTACGGAGTGCGTACTCCAAACGAAGAAAAGCAAAAAGTTCTTCAGTAGAAAGCAAGCCCCATTGGCTCGATGAATTTAAGAGCGTCAAATGATTTTTCCATTATGCAAAGTTTAGCGTGGAGGAATGGTGGAATTCAGGAAGAGAAAAGAGGCGTGCCAAGAAGAGTAAAACCTTCAGGCAAAACAGTGCGTATGGCTGAAAGATGATAGTCAAACAAAAGACGGATTTCTGAAGTAAAGATTGCTTGTTCGTAGCCAATGTTGAAGATCTTTGATTTGTGTGGATTAACTGTTAAGCATATAGGAGCTAGAATCTGAGCTACTTTATTCAGGTCTTTTAAAAGACCAGATGCAGTCCAAACTTCGAGAGCAGAAAAAGATTCATTCAGTTCGAAATGTTCAGGAGGGGGAAAAAGAACAGAATGAACAAAATTTCTCGATGCCGAAAGCGAAAATAGGTAGCAAGGCAGAGCGATTTCCATGCACGAGCGGATACCACCGAATCGTAGAGGTAACATTGCACAACTAAGTTTGTCTCCAGAGAAGTTAACATTAAGTAATTTCTTGACAGACTTCCAGATAATAAAATCCAGGTCGAATTCCAGGAAACAAGTCGGGGATGAACGGAGTAAGTAAGGGAGACGCGGGATACAAAGGTAGTTTTTAATGAAAAATGGCCTCACGTGTGCATCAAGGTCGAGATTTGTTCCATGATCAGAACTAACTCACTTTTCTTATTGGCGAACCAAGGACGACCAGATCTTTTAGATCTGTCGATCTGAGACCGACAACCTTCTCAAAAAGGGATGCAAAAGCTTGATCAAATAGGGAATAGTCGGGGAAAGCCGAGTGAACTCCGACTTGGAACCATTAAATGATAGACCGATTTGGCCAAACCCCAGAATAATATCAACAACATTGTTCCGTATGGATTCAAACGAATCACCCAGGGTGATATGATACCAGAAATTGAGCGAACTTGACAGTCTTTAGGCAACATGGTCCACTGCAAGGGCAAATATGAGAGGCACTAATGGATCTCTTTGTTGAACACCAGACGCTGAGATTAGCATATTTTTCGCGACGGGCGTAAACGACTTTCAGGATATGATCCCTGTGAACACTGTTAAGACGTTTCGCACATCCAGCTTAACAAGAAGGTAGCACGTCATTAGGGAAAACAATGCGAGCAGATTTGATTGCTTGAGAGTGTTCTCGAATGTCAGCTCGAGGGGAAGGATGTTTTAACCGAAGAGAATTCAAAACAGATTCTGTATGAAAGGCAACGGATGCAGTGAATGAAATGGCATGTGTTATTCACTAAATCACGCTTTATGACACACGAAAGGTGAAAATACCCGTTACATGAAAAGCAAAGACGGCCAGAAAATAAAAAAAATAAGAAAGAAAATGAATGAATTAAATAAGAGGACGAAATAGTGATATAATGCACCACAAAAACAGCGTGCCCGGCAAAGTTTGCGTAAAGTATAAAATACTCTTTTAGAGTAGATAACAAAAAAATTAATTAAACACAGCGCTGTTAGTTTCAAACATTCCCACCACTGGAAATATTTAATCAAATCAAAAGGTATATTTAAATAGTTTAAATACTGTAGTATGAATTGATCGAAATCTCATACATCAAAATTTAAGATAAACCCACGACCACTAATTACAAAATTAGTGGCTGGCTGGTTTATCTAACAATACAAATAAGCCAACAATAGAGTAGCATAAGGTGACAATCACTTAATTTAATAATTTAAAAATATTAAATAATATAAATTGAAGAAAAAATAAATTAAATATTATTTGTTTATTTATAATATAAACTTTATTACCAAAAAATACACAACCAGATCAAATATATCCTATAAAACGTTTTTATAAACATCTACTTACCGATTTACGGTCATGTGATAGACTAGAGTCGATTAGCGGTCACAAAATTCTGATCCCTTGTATCAAAGTATACATGATTTACAGCTAGGCGAAGAAATTTAAATATAATAAACACAACTTACATATACACTCCATGTAATAAAAAACCGGATTTTCAAGTTTGCATGTTTATACTAGTATTTTTTTAAATGTACATCAATTTTTAAATTACTTTTCAGCAATCGTTTGTTGATCTTTTTACTATTTTTAAAATTATAATGTATATTTGAATAATTGATCTTGATAAAATCTTAGCGTGTATTAAAAAACCGGATTTTTTTTGATTAGTCTGTTGCTAAGCCAATTTTTAGGTATTTGAAAAAAATGCTTGATAAAATCACTAAAGGAAAAATTCTAGCTCTCATTCAATTAAATTGGACACAAAAGAAGATTGTTGAGGAGCTGAATATTCCAACTTCGACTCTCAATGATTTTCTGAATAAGTTAAATAAAAAAGGGACTGTTGATCGTATACCTGGTTCTGGAAGACCCAATATTTGTAAACTTGCCAACATTGTGAAAGAAAATCCAAAAAAAACACTGGCCAACCTGAAAGAAGTCTTCGATTTTACAGGAAAAGTTGTCTGCAAAAAAACAATAAGCAATTATCTACATGAAAATCATTACAAAGCATGTGTGTAAAAGAAATCCTTTTTTAGCAAAAAAAATAGTGAAAAACAATACGAGCTTTCAATAATCTTTTCTGCAATAAGCAATGAAACGTGGAGAACTGTTATATAGAGTGACGAGGCTTCCTTTGAAATTTTTTCATCTAAAAAAAGAAAATTTTGCTTTAGAAAAAAAATAAAGCCTTAAATTATGCCCATTTAACGCCAACTTTGAAGTTTGATGGTGGAAGAATTATGGTATGGGGTTGTATCTCCTATCATGGAAAAGGGAATTTGGTTATAGTAAATGAAAAAATAAATTCTGCTGTATATATTAACATTTTAATAAATAATTTGTGGAAATCGGCAGATAAAATGGGACTAAATCGTTTTATTTTCCAACAAGATTGGCCCCCTGTCATAATTCACGGAGAACAAAACAATTTTTGGATGAGAAAAAATTGAATTATTAAATTGGGCACCACAATCACCAGATTTGAACCCAATTGAACATGTGTGAAGCTACATAAAAGAAGAATTGAGTAAAAAAATGCTGCATAGTAAAAAGGATTTATGCGAAAATATCATAAAAATTTGGGACGAAATACCAATGGAATTTGTGAGAAAATTAACTGAAAGCATGCCAAGAAGAAGCATTGAGCTTTATAAGGCACATGGAGGACACATTAATTATTAATCATTTGACTTTTTTTCTAATCCGGTTTTTTTTACACAGAAAAAATTTAATATAGTCAGTTTAGCTGTACAAAAAGATTATTATTTTTTTTTTATTTATTGAAAAATTATAAAAAGAAAAGTTACGAAGATTATCATTATAAATTAAAAAAAAGTCTAAAATTAAAAACAGAATATCAAAAAAATTAAGCATTCGAAAATCCGGTTTTTTATTCCATGGAGTGTAATAACCTCCTCAATAAGCGATTATAAAACCTCAATGTTAGGTCTCATAAAGACCGATGCTTTAACCAAATAACTTGTTTTTGTTCTCTCAGTTTCGCGTTAAATAAAAACACTCATTCATTCTGAAACTTCAATAGCCAGCAAAAAACTTAAAACTGAACGATTAGTCGGGTCAGATAACGTCCCACTTGTCAAAAAAACTCACCTACTTGAAAGTCTTAAAAAATATCCAAGAATTTTTCAATGAATTTTTAGTTAATATCGATTGTGAGAACAGAATAAGTAAGCAACTCAAAGAATAGTCAAGAGCCTAGAGATCATGTCAACGACGTTGCAATGCGTATTGAATGGCAGTTTCCACGGAGCACGGCTTCGCTGAAAGAGCCAGCTCCCTCTGGTCGTACCAAAGTCAGTGAGAAGTTGAGACGCAGCCTTGCCGACGATTCCTGAAATTTTGAAGGCAAGGGGCAAACTCAAAAGAGGACGAAATACCTGCCTTGGTCAACTTTTTTTTGGATCAACTTTGTTGACTTTTGAAAGTCAATTTTTGATTTTTAGATCAACTTTATGGTTACTTTACTAATTACATTAGATAAGGAAAAAGTCAAGGTAAAAAATTTTCTATTGCTATTCAGAGTAGATTCACTGGGACATCGTCGTCTCAGTCCGATCATATGGGCAGGATCGAACCTTTCAGAAGTATCTCTCTTGCTTGAATCGGGAATCACCCTGGTCTTTTGGTCAATAAATAAATAAAAGAGTAAATTCAGGATCAGCATATCGACTGCTGATATCAGTTGAACATACAGATGGACTGGTACATTATGTCAAACAACACAGAAGATGAACTGAGATATTTTAAACCGGGATGATGTCAGAATCATCATAAACAAAAAATCTTAGTTCAAAAAACTTGACCACAAGTATTTTAATAATTAATGTGTTTTCCTCTTGCCTCACAGACTTGGGTCGTTATCGTGCATAAATTCAAAATCACTAAAACATTTCTTCCGCGGACTGATTTAAATTTTCCATCGTCTTTAAGCAATGTTAAAAAGTGTTAATAAATATTTAATTAGCAGCAGAGGATAAGATGGAATGGCAATTCCCACGCAAGATGGCTATTGATATGCGTTGGAAAAGCCATGCCCGTTCCGATGATCATTTCTCCTTCTGCTTGCCAAATCCCCAGTTTAATAAGGAATTTTTTAGTTCTGGGACCGAGGATTCCCGGTGTCTCCACTGCGATCGGGGCAAAGATATGACGGTGCAATAATGCACTGTATTTCTTGATTTTTAGCGTTTCTGCCAGGTTAGCTGCGGAGCCCGGCTCTGCGGCTGACGTAAAGATATTTGGTGTCCGTGCAAGTTGCGTTCCGATGGGAATCCGGCAGTTTCAAAAGTCCGCTTGACTATGTCGTTCAGGGCAGCGTGTCGGGAAAAGCGTCCGGAGCTTCTCTGACACGATAATGGGTGCAATCCAAAGGGGTCAACGGTCGATCCACAGGGGCACCGGTATTCTTGGCATACGTTTAGTCCCAAGCGCAATGAGTCACCGATCCTCAGTGAATCGTCGTCCAATAAAGTTCCAATCGATTCCATAGAAATGGTGGTCAACCAAGCCCCCGAATATGGTTGCGAGGCAGCCAATAAACAAGCCAAGAGATGTTGGTTAAGCTTAGACTTGAAGTTGTTCGACTTCTGATCACAGAGAATCCTGTTCCATTCGTCCTGTGCGTGTGTATTCTGCGGAAGCACAAGAGACATCCCAAGCCAGCAACTTTCTGCGGCGATTGACTCCGAGTCCATAGGAGATTCGGTAACGGGTTGGAGAATCTCTTGGACAAGGGTGCTCGTGGCATGTGTAGAAGAAAAATTTTGTTCTAAGATTTAAACATAATTTGCAGCCGTCATAATCCCATCAATAAAAACGAGCCGGCTTACTCCTTTAGACAAAATACAGCCACAGGCTAGAACACTTCCACCCCTAAATTTATCGCGGGTATAATGTTCGCCAAACAAAATCTTTCACCGTGAAAATATCTAACACTATTTCTTTTATTTGATGAAAATAACTTGAATTTTGTTTTATTGGAGAAAATAATTTTGCTTAGTAAGTTTCTGATCCTTGGGTTTGAACCTCTTTAAGAAGTGCTGCTGTATGGTCCTTCTGAAACCTGGAGGTCTTTGTGTCCCTGAGCTGTGGCCAACAGAAAGGACGCCTTTTTCAAAAGAGTAGTCACATTAGAGTAGGTTTAGAAGTACGTGGAAGACAGTGCAACGATGATTCAAGAGGCTGACCTAGAAAGCTCGACGATCTATTAACTGAAACAGAATTTAAAAAAATCTAGATTTATAATAAATTTTTTACAATTAATTGTCTTTTTCCGCGAGAATTCCTGGCACTCAGCCTAGTGACTCGAAACTCAAAAAAGACTATCACTTTTTCGACATGCTTTGCGTTTACTTTCGCCTCTATAACGGAGGCATCTTTTGATTCCTTCCACTGGAACTGGCGTGCCAATACGAATGACTGAAACATTAAATTGCTTATCGCTTTATTCTAGGACAGGAACAAAAGCACAGAATCTTTCAAACTTGTTATTTTTTACTTTTTTACAACGTAATTGAGCGATTAATGCACCGGCAACGTGTTCAATTAGTCCGTTATTTTTGTATTTATATTTTGAATTTGCGCAAAATATGAATGTTTTTCTTGGTTTTGATAATCTGCACGATACTGCCTTCAGTCTATTTAGAGACCGATATCGGCTCGGAAGTCAATGTATTGCTTTTATAGTTTTCTAGTTATAGAATGCCTTCGACAAAGTAAAGGACGCTTTTGGTAATGATGTCACAAAAGGTAGTATGTAATAAATATTCAGGAAATCAAAAATTCAACATTGGTTTCCTAATTCTGACACTGACAGTAGTCCTAATGGTTACCTATTTTGACTGAATTAATTTAATATTGGTTGTTTCCTTTTAAAATTCTCATTTGTTTAATTTATGTCAGTTTTCCTTAGCATCATTAATTTTAAAACAAGGTTATTCTAATCATGTATAGCTTTTCAGCAAATTTATTTTGAAACCTAAACCAGAATTTGACCAAAATATTTATTTCTGATGTTGATTTTCTAGACCATTTTTATATGATGCTAAAAAAGATAACACGAATTTTGAATGCGAAATTCTAAGAAAACCTAATTATCATGTCAGAATGCGGTATTCAGCAGGGTTTGTCCTCTTTGTTGACCATATTGGACTGAACCTTTCGTTCAGTGTTAACTTCTGGTACTTGATGACTTTACGATTAGTGAACACACTGAGGTCGTTATGAAAGACATAAACAGAATCATTTCCAGTTTTTTGAAGAGCTGACTATCTCTAAACAGCGGCAAATGCAAACCCATCGATATTTCTATTTCTTAATTTTTTTCGCAATTAAATACTTTTTTGTAAGAAAACTGGAATGACATCTCGTTGTATCTTAAATTCTATAAAAACCCAAAATTTAGTAGAAAAACACTAGTGTTCACGTTTTTTTGAACAAGATTTTTTAATAATATTTGGTTAATTTGAGAATATAGCCTATGAGGCGAAAAAATATCATTTTGAAGACTATTTTAGACGCATCTTGGATATCACTTTTCGATAACTTGGAATAAAGTCTGGATCGTCAAGAAAAAAAGTTTTGGGTTCTCGAAATTTCTTGAATCTGAAAATCTTGATATTCAAACAAATCGCGAAAGATTTTCCAAAAACTAAAAATATATTCTCATAATATAACCTGAGTAATTTTTGTACTGACAAATTACTAATCCAATTAACAAATTTCCCATCAAAAAACCTATCGTAAGAATAATCCAAAGAAAGTTTGTCTGAGTCTTTTCCCACAAATTTTCCACTACACCATTTTCATTAAACAAACTTACCATACAAAAAGGTAACGTTTATTGTTTTATTTACTTGTAAAAAGCCGTCGGATACAACGCAGGTAAGAGATTTCTGCATATTATCAATTCTTTTTAATTCTTCTAACGACGGGGTAAATACAAAATTGGTTTTGTTTTTTTCAGTTTCCATAATTTTTATTAAATTGTTGTTTTTTGTTATCACTTTCCCATCGTATAACCATTTAAATGTTAATTTTCGAAATGGATCAACTGTTCCTTTACATGATATTTTTTTTAACTCAGATATTTTGATTATATGTGGATCTGATAATGATATTGTTGGAAATTGGATGATATTCAAGTAAACTGTTTTTGCCACTTTTCCATGTATATTTGCAACAATGCACCGAATACTCATTGACTTATGTGGATTAAAAACGTATAGAACTGTAGAATCGTTAAATAAAGCAAAGGAAAAATCATGCGAGTTTGTATCTAAATAGAATTACGAGAATAAATACTTATTTTGATGGAATTTGCATACCATTTTATTTCGGGTTTGGGATAGCCAGATGCTGGTAAGCATTCAAATTTTGCCACTTCTTTTTCTGTAATATTTAATGAATGAAATGAGTCGGAAATAGAAGGCAATTCTGTAAATATTTAACAAATTTAAACCATATACGGATACGAAAAAGTTCTCTGAATAGTGAAATAAAGAAACCCCCTCGAATGAAGGAACACAAGAAAATGATTTGAATTGCGTATCGATGGTCGAATTCACGATCAAAAAGTTAGTTCCTACTAAATTTTTTTCTTCAAAATATTCAATTTTGTCATAATTCCTAAAATCAATAATTCACAAAACCTTCCAAAAAACAAACAGGGAATAAGTTCTTCAGTGCTTCCGAGAAGAATTTGAAGGTGCCGTCCTTTTGGAAAGTGAGGAATTAAAAAACAGGAATCTTTTTTTAAAAAAATTGAAAGAAACCTGATTTGAAATTTTCAAAAAAAAATATTCTCATGGGTTGTAAGTCCAACATACAGTAGTATAAGTAAGGATCAGTTTTACGAAAGAATTTTATGTAAAGATCATTATCCAACACAAACAATCTATTGTTTATCGGTCCACGTTCATCAATTAGGTTTCTTATACCGTCTTCAGAATGTTCAAACCACAAACATTTGGAATCAAAGGTTTTGCCTTTGAGAACGGCGAAATACTTGTCTTTATATATCACTATAACTATTCATGATTATAAAGATACTCGTTTCTTTTTTTATAGCGTTTACTGTGACTGAGAGCGAAGTCTCTTGGCCACATTGATTTTTGACAGAACATTTAAAAATGCCTTCGGTGACGAACGGTTGATTAAATACGAGATCTCGACCATCTATATGATAAAACTCATTATATTCAGATGAAATGGGAACTCCATTTTTAGTCCATCTAACATGTGATAATAGAACATACTGGTATTCAATAGCTGGAATTGCATCAATTGGACATTTTATGGTGTGATTTTTTATATTTGGGATGAAAATAGTTGGGGTCATTTCCATAGTTGGAGGAATACATATATTTTTTGTTTGACTGAAGAATAAAATTAAAGTGAGCGGAAAATTAAGCATTATTTATACGCTTTATTTTTCCATGTAATAAGGAAAATAATAGGAAGAAGGTTCAAATTACTGTATCCAAAAATGGAAGTTATATTAATTGTGACAGGTTTGTAATGAGCCCAGGTTGACAATGAGCCGTTGCCGTTAAACGCTTTAAAGATCAATAATAGGTTGCGAAAGTCGATTGACCTCCGACAGATTTAAAAATAATTAGTTATTAATAATACAGCCAAACTGAATATTTAATTAATTACTTATTACTTATTTTTTATAAACTCTAATTTGTAAAATAAAACCTAATCAATTTTTAACACGTTATATTAATTCGTAAACTTTCTCACTCGTTACATTCGTTCTCATAACCCGAGCTGTTAATGAATATCTCTCCCCCAGTCACAGCGGATTCAGGGCTGGAAAATCCACAGCTGATATAGTCTGGAGTCACAGATGGCGCTGCGCTGTCCAGCAGAAATTTAAAAAAGCTACGGTTATCCTTGGTATCGATATATCAAAGGCTTTTGACTGTGTCCTTCGTGACCTACTTATCGGGGTTCTATCCTGGACTTAACCACTGCTTTTTTCCTTCTGAGGAACAGCATCCATCTGCCGAAACTTACTCTCCGAAGCAATCCCTGTTTCTTGCAAATGGATCTACTTTTTGCATACGACATCATTCTGAAAAAAGCCGCTAAATCAGTCCTCAACGTCCGCCTTGATGCTCCGGGGTGGGCTCAATGTTTGCTCCCACTGAGATTCGGAGGTGCGAGAATCCGTACTGCATCCGATTTGGCACTGCTGGCATATCTATCCTTCCTTTCGATGTGCAACAACCTGGCCTCTGAAATCTACCACAAAACTTTCGGATCTTGCATGACCGGTGCTCTTCAGATGGGCTCGCTACCTGGGATCGCTCCTTTCCTGAGAGGCCTGGAGATTTCTCGTTCAAATTTCCTGGAACTCTATTGCATCCAGAGCTCGTGTGTCTGACCTTTTGGTATACCTTGACCAACACCGCCTGGCTTGCCAAAAAAACAATTCGAGTAGAATATTTCATGGCGATTCACGATTAGCTAATAAGGCATGGGACGAGATTACAGACACATTGTTCTGAAAAAGCTTTGGAATATGACTGTTGGAAAAAAAACATCTGATAAAGTCTGATTGATTCGGATATTATAATAAATGCAATTTTTGAGAGTTTCTGGGCTAATAACAGTAGTGATGAAGAGGACCTCAGCGAACTGGAACATTTGGATGATTAACGAATTATAAAAAATGCGAATTCACAATGTTGCTAAATGTTATTAAGCAAGAGACTCCGGAAAGTTTACTTGATATATTTAGAACTCTATCGGTGCATATTTTAATAATTTTGTATTCACGTTGTCTGGTCCCGAAGCTTTGCCATATTTCAACTTGCTCAAGACTGAAATAGCTTCATAGAGCGTGATGTCTGTATCGAGTCCTCTGAGAGTTTTTACGAATGGGTCTAGGTGCTCATTGAGATTTAGTCGTCCTTTTTAAAAAGCTGTAATTTAGTTTTCTGATTCTTGGTCATCAATTATGGGTTTCTAATTCTTTCTGACCTGATATTAAGTGATAATTAGGGGATAATTTTTTTTATTAAGGGATATTTTTTTCTTTCTGGCCTGATATTAAGCCGTTTGGTTTGGTTAATGGAAGGAGGCGTGATTTCTTTTAAGGGGAAAGAATTTTGTTTTTTTAACAGAATTGTTGTAAATATACACTATGGCATATATGGAGTCAGGGCAAAGTTTCTTAAGATGGTAGATTGAAATGTTGTTAGCACTCGTGGAAAGGGAGTTTTTCGAGTTTTAATACATTTCGAGACCTCATCTGCATTTAAAGTCGGTATAGATTAAGTGAATGATAGCTTTTTCGAGATTTGGCAACTTTCAAATCATTTTTGTTAGATGAATAAAATGTAATATTCTATTACCGTATTTGCCTGCTAAATCGGATTGAACGGGGTATTTTAACCAGAAGTGGCAAATTCATCAGATTTCAAGTTTTCTTATATCAAGGTATTCATGTCCTTTAGATTCTTTGAATTTTGAAGTTGTTTGATCTGTAATCAATTATTTACTGCAGCGTCTGAAAAGCGAAAGCTGTTGATGTTGAATTCAATTAGAGAATTTTTTAAATCAAGACGATATTCGTCCACGGAAACTCTTTTGCACCTATTGTAACGGCTGTGTTGTAAGTTAGTATTAGATTTTAGAGCATTTTCAATTATGATTGCGATATTGTCAGTGGTTAAGTTAGAAAAGAAAATATGATGAAAGCTACCTCTCATATGGGTTTTCTCAGAATGGATCTGATTTACCACATACGGCAGAATGTGTAATATGCCATCATATAATGCCTAACACATCTCTTGTTCCTGCCAAACTATCAAGACATTTATTGATGAAGCATCCTCATTTAAAGGATAAAGATATTTCCTTTTTTCAAAACAAATTAAATTCATCTACAAGGTGCAACTTGGAAATGTCTAATTTTGCGAAAGACGACAATTTAAAATCGACCAGAGCATCTTATGAAGTATATAATTATTTTAATCAAACAGGTGAGTCATCTTGTAGCACGTTGTGGAGAGGCACATACAATTGCCGAAAATCTTATAAAGCCATGTTCAAAAAAAATCATCGAGTGTATTTATGGCGAACAAATGTCTAAGAAACTGGATCTTGTTCCTTTGTCAAATAATACTATTTCAAGGCGAATTCAGGAACTTTCGGAAAATATTGAAACACATTTACTAATTCGTTTGAATAATTCGAATGGTTTCGCTATTTAAATTGATGAATCTACTGAAGGATTGGCAGTTTTATATGAACATCTTATTGATTTGACATCAGAATCAGCGTCATATCAGTTATATAAAAATGAATCCCTTTTTAATTTTTGGAGGGGATACATTTCAAAATATCCAGATATCTCAGAAAAGGCTATACGTAAACTATTACCTTTTCCAACGACTTACTTATGCGAGTCTGGGTTTTCAATATATACATCCACCAAAACAAAATATAGAAATAAACTTAATGCTTCCGCTGATATGAGGATACAGTTGTCAACAATAACTCCTAACGTTACACAACTATGCTATGATAAAAAATTACCTCAATGTTCACATTAAAATTGTTTTTGGTTATTACTATTATGTTTTAAGTGAAATTATAATAATTGAATTGGAGGGGTTCCGCAAAAAATTAATTAGCCCAAAAGGGTTCCGCGAGCACCTTAAGGTTGGGAACCACTGGTTTAAGGTATTGACTATGTTCTGTGCATTGAGAGTTTTGCATAACACTGCTGCCCTACTACGCACACATTTCACTACACATTTTCTCGTTTCGGGTGTGATTAATAAGATTAGACTCTCAATCACACAAGATACTTAGTGCTTTTCCATGACATGACTATGTCACCACACACATGGGTGTTAGTCGCCGACTTGTAATTGGGCTCCAGATCCACGGCCTTTATAAAACCTTCCAAGGCTTTGCCTATTGAGTGGAGAATCTCTAAGAACGAGCGAACGGTTTAATATCGTATATTCTGTAATGAATACTGAATAATGCCAATATTCTTATTATTGAGATTTCAGAAATGCATTACCTACTAATTAGAAAGTACTGTAAATAAATTGACCAAAAAATTTGCAATATCATTCTTAAAAATAAACGCTGAGAAAACAGAATATATAATTGGAACAAGGTTTCGACAATCTAAATTAAATTATTTTGGAACAAAAACAAACATCCGATGCCCCCAGATGACTCACGGAAGTTTCCCACGCGAGACAACGCTCTTGCATTGTCAATTTATGAGAATGAAATGTGGGATTAGTTCTTTTAAACCGATTAGAAGTCTGAGTCATATAAAGGACATGATTTCTCGATTGACTATGGAAGCTGGAATCCCAATACCCTTGCAGTGCAGCTCATCTTGCATACTGGTTTGAAGATTTGTGCACATCCAATGAAATGAATTCAAGATTACATTTCAATGCTGACATTTCTAAAACTGACGCCGAACTCCGTCCTCAATAAATTTCAACCGGTTACGTTCGGTTACATTTGAAATTTCTAATAAAAATTACATTTCTCGAATATTTTTTCTTTGCGGCCTTGAAAAGATCATCAAAACAATGAAATAGAATATAAGATGTCAAATTAAATAAAATAGACGTTGGTATCCTAACAGCAATTTTAGAGATGACCAGTACAGATTTCTAAAGGGAACCCTAACCAAACCTTAATTGCTGCACACGTATTACTTCTTATCCAGCCTTAGGCTTTCAGGTAGTAAGTCCAACCTAAACCAATTGCCCTACGGCCGGATTTTTTTGGAATCCAACTATTCCCCTATGCGGCCTTCGGCCTTAAGTTGAAAAACTTTTTATACAATTTTTAAAATTTTATTAACCAAACATTTAAACTAATCGTTTGAGTCTACTAATGTGAATGGATTCAATTTCTGTTCCATTTTCATCTTTTAACACACATAAATTATTTTTTTGTCGACGATATAAAATTTCTCTGAAGATATTTCATCGTGAAGAGGATATTTCCTATTATTCACATTTGCGTCTCTATCATGTCGGATAATAACAGAATCTCCGACATTTATATCCTCTTCGTCGAATTTCCATTTCCTTTTTTTAGACATTTTCGCTCCTGCTTTTTCTAAATTTTCTACTACATTATTTCTCTGTTCTAATTCATAAGCTATAATAGGAGTAATAGTTGGTTTAGTGGCCATCAAACGCATCGCCTATATTGCTCATAAATATTAAACCTGGCAAACTTCACACCGGCCTACAATAGTAAGGACCTCTTTTCTCGTAATCGGATAAATTTCTTCACAGAGTTTGGAATAAAGCCTATCACGACCAAAATGGTTTAAATTGTGTTCAGCCTACAAAATTTGATTTTATATTTACCTCAATTGTTTTCATCTTAAATTCATTTTTTTCGATAGTGAAGAATCTTAGTTTTTTACCATTTTTCAGAATGAAAAGCACAGATTGCTCATAAATAAAATTTTTTGAGAGAGAACGTATTTTAAAACGTTCTTTCCTCTGTGTTTCATCTTCTATCAAGCCAGTTTCAATATAATTAATTAATTTTTCAACAAAGGATTGCAATAGATACAACAAAACCATTCTCACGCGATTCTTAATTTAAACAAAAATTAGGAAAATTATTTAAAATTATTTAAATAATTTTGATTTTTAATCGAGATTATTATTGTAAAAATATTTTTAATTAAAAATATTGCTTAGTGTCCACTCAACGGCGCCGTCCATCCTACGGCCGGTGAAATAAATTTTAATTATTTTTTGTTTATTTTTTTAAAACCCTAAGTGCGGGGAACATTTTGAAAATTTGAAAAGCATTCCAATTCTTCAACCCAAAAGTCTCTTAGCTTTGCAGGGTCATTAAAGCTGAAATAAAAATGACTAAAACAATACAATTTATTCGCCAATAATTTTAAACTCCTTCTCCGAATATAAACGAATGCAACAAATAAAAAAATTCCAATAATTCCCAAAATTCCAAAAACGACCCAAAAGACTGCCATTTTTGATACAATTTCAACTAGATTTATGACATTAGAAAAACTCACCATAATTTATTAAAATTTCTATTGTTTGATTTACTTGTGATGTTTCATCAAATATGATACAGGTTAAAGGTACTACTTTCTTCTTCATTTTTTGTAACTGATTAGACGACAGGGTAAATAAAAACTCACTTCCGACTTTTGAATTTTTTATTAAATAGTTTGAATTTGTTATATCTCTTTTTATCAATTCGTTGTTATATAACCAGTTTATCTGCAATTTATGAATTGGATCGACAGTTCCCCAACATTTAATAACATGTTGGTTAAATTGACTTATTTCGACTGGAGATGAGTGCGACATAAAAATTGTCGGTTTTTCTGTTACTTTGAGGTAAACAGTCCTTGCAGCTTTTCCAAAATTGTTTTTTATGAGACAGCGAATACTCATTGATCGAGTTATATTGTAGAAAGTTAATATCGTGCTATTATCATTCAAAGACACCTCAAAAGAATACAATTTTGTCTCTAAATCTAATAAAAACATAAAATACGATATTCCTCAGAATCCAAGTACCACTTTATTGTAGGCTTTGGGTATCCTGATTTCGGAAAACATTCAAAGATTGCTGTTGTTCCAATAGTAGCATTCAGTGAATGAAATTTGTCGGAAATAGAAGGCAATTCTGTGAATATTTTATACAATCAAACCGTAAAAACTAACTCTAAAATTTAGCCTGCGGTCATTTAAAGGGTTTCCGTTGAAGCTAGGAATTCCATAGAATTCATATATATCCTCTTTGTTTCGTGAACTCAACGTTATCCTGTTGCGTCCCATAAAATAATCATTCTGATAATAATTTATTATATTAATTCCCCTAAAAATATATTTTTTAAAAAAACCATCCAAAAAATATACAAGGAGTAATTTTGTGGGATTTTCCAAACTCAAGTTTTATATTTTCTCCTTTTGGAAAAAAGGGAACTGGTTCAAAGTTGGTTTCTTTTTTGTTTAAAATTACAAAAAAACCTTTCATGGCATATTTGAAATTAAATAACATTTTTCCGTGCTTAAAATCGCACATGTACTGAGAAAACGAGTCGTATTCACAAAAAAATCTAAAGTACATGTCGTTGTCAAGTTCAAATATTCGTTCACCAATATGTGGACGAAATCGATAAAATTCTGACGACCGGTAATTTTTTTCGAACCAAGTGCAGTTATCATTAATGCCCTTAGTGCTGAGAATTGTAAACGGCTGATGATGAGTATAAAAATCTAAACTCGTCACTGGTCACAAATATACTGTGTTCTAGCTTTAGATAATCCACTTTAAATGGAAGAGATGTTTCTTTTCCACATTTATTCTCGACAGTGCATTCAAAAACTTGTGTGTCAACTGAACTCCCGTAGAGAACAAGATTTCTTCCATGAGTACGATACAATGAATTATTCAATCTAATAGGAACCCCGTCTTTAGTCCACCTGAATATGTCATACAGTAATCAAATACTTGTAATTATCAGAAGAAGACGATTTTATTGGGCAGGTTATGCTGTTGTGTTCTTTTATAAAAATAAAATTCGTCTCAAACATTTCCATTACTGGAGGAAAGCAAAAAGCTTTCATCTGAGCAATCAATATGAAGAGATAATACATTTTGATTTATTACGGTCTTTTGGAATTATATTGGCGTTTATTATAGCCAAATTTGGCCAACTTCCTAAAGATCTTCAGTTCATCATAATTGGCGTTATTCAAACTTTATTTCCGTCTTCTAATTAGGGACACATTTTTTTGCGCTACATAAAGATGAATAGAATCGTGTTGAATTGCATATTGTATGGACCTGTCTTTTCTGATTTGATCAAACCTTTAATACCAAAGGAAGTAAATTACTTCCGTAAAAATAAAGTGACTAAACAATAATTGGGTTTATAAAAGATTCTTTTTTTGATTAAAATTGTTATTGCCTCAACCAACACACAGGAGATGTGGACAATTGTAGAAGAGATCCACGACGCTAACCATTGTATGGAAAACGATTTTGTTTAGTTAAAAGAGGTGTATTTGTCAGGTGCTAAGAGACTGCGATATATGCCAGTCTACAATCCCGCTGAAACAATATGACGACGTAAGTCATATTTTTGCGGATGTACCGAATGAAAGATTTCAGATTGATCTGATTGACCTAAAAAGGTATAAAATTGTGTTATTCCCAAAGTTTGAAAATGGCAATAATCAATTTTCTTGGTTGCAAATAAATTGCCAAAATAAATTAGAAGAAATTTTTATAAATCACGGGCCTTGTAAATATTTGCAATCAGACAATGGTAGGGAGTTCAAGAATGACCATATAAGAAAACTCTGTCAAAGTACAAAATTGTTCAAATTCATGGACGACCCAACAATCCCCAGAGTCAGGTGATAGTTGAAAGATTTAATCAGAAAATCACAAGTTTATCCAAATTGATGGCTTCGGACGATTTATTTATTAAATCACCAAGACCACGCTAAAAACCGAACAAACGTCACGTGATCCCGATGCATTCAACCAGGGACCTCATCCTCGCTCGGTGATCTTTCCAAGAGCCCACACAAGATCGCACTGGGCGGCAGGCCGTTTTTGGCGGAGCATTCGCTGACGGGCCCAGGTTCAGCTTGATGAGGTCTTTCAGAGAAGCTGGACCGGAGCGTTGGCTATCATGTGACCAACGATCGGTTAATCTGAGGGCTCTTTGTTGGGCCTCCTCGATTTGCCTCCTGTTGGACCACGATAGCCGCGGACCCCATGATCCGCAGGTGTAGGCAATACAAGGTTCGAAGTACTGGCGGTAGATATTCGCCAGTACCGGGTGCGACCCGTTTTTCCATATTCCAGATAGAGTTCGTAGTATGTTCAATTTTTGTTCGCATTTGCGAAGGAGGTTGTCCGCATGTGGGGAGAAATAGAGGTGCATGTCGAGGGTTACCCCTAGGACCGTCTGACTCCTGTAGAAGGGTACGGACATATTATTCAGCTTTAAGTCGACTGACGTCCTTCCCAATCTTTTGTCTGAGGTGAAGAAGGACGTGTTTACCACGAGCCGGTTGTCCGTCAGCCATAGGTTCAGCCGATCCAAGTTAGCTTGGAGCCTTTCGGAGGCCTTCTGGATGTCCCGGTCCCGTGAGGCTAGTACGATGATAAAAAAGAGTGGATAAAACACATTCGAAAAGGTGTGTTTTTGTACAATCAGAGCTCATTCATCCACATGTAAATTGCATTTTTTTATTTTCTATGTGTTAGTCCATTCCAGATGCGGACAATTCCTGGATTCAACACTGTTGTTAAATCAGGTGTTGAGGAAAATCCAAAAAGTTTTGATTAGGAAGAATTGGAAGTTGTAGAAAATCTCGACATTTACAATAAAGGTTTTTTATTGTTATTGATTAGAAAAGATGATGAGTACCAGTTTAATTTTGAGAGGATGAATTTGCAGTCTTCATATTATAGAAAAATGAATAAGAAGATGGGAATTCATCAATCAAAATATGAGTTAGATTCTATTTTTAATTACTTAAAGGTTCGTGTACAAAAAGATTATGGGACGAATCCTTCTCTTCGATTAAAAAAATTCGAACATCCGTATGGGGATCCAGTAACTATCGTCGAGAAATTGTCTAACAATTTTGTCAAAGTCACAGATAGTGCTGGGTCTTTTAAGAAAGTTCATTAAAGGCGACTAGAAAAATTCAAAACGACTAAAATAATCGTTAATTATCATTTATTAATTGTCAATAATTGACCTCAGTTAACTTTGATGTAATTATAATTAACAAAAGAAGAAACTGTTATTTACTAGAAGTTAACAAAGCCATTTATCCGATATGGACCCCGCCAACATAATTGACGTTGCGTTGCCTCTCACGATAGCAACGGAGATCAACTGGAGAAGCCACCGGATCTCACGTATGTCGTGGCTTTTTAATGTGGCTAAGCGTCCAAGCTTCTTTAGGAAGCGAAGCGATTTCCCACTTACTCCTCCAGTTGTCTCGACCACAATCGTACAGAACACGAATCGATCTTGCAGCGCTTCATACAGCGTTAACCTGGGCGGACTGGGAATCCCTTCTCCGAATGATCTGGCTTGTCCCGCATATCTATCCTATTTGGACTCCAGCCAACTGCTGATCAGGATGATTCTCCAACTCCAAACTGAATCATCTGAAATCACAGAGATGGAGCATTCGAGAGGGATGATGCCTGAGCAGAAAAATCGTTACATGACCATTTGCGAGGATAAATACGAGAGGCTTCTGAACCAATCAAACCAACACAGACGTGCCTGTCTAGTGACTGGAAGATGCGAATCGAGTGGAGCTTGGATCAATGCATTCCCCGTTGATAGTGTCGGAACCCACCTTGACGACAATACTGTCCGCATTGGGATCAGCACCAGACTTGGACTGGAGATTTGCCGGACTCACAAATGCCGGTGTGGGGCTACCGTCGATTGTTATGGAAACCATGCTCTCTCTTGTCGAAGAAGTGCAGGACGATTCCCAAGACACAAGGCGATCAACGAAATTGTCAAGCGAGCCCTGGAGTCAATTATGTTGGCGGGGTCCACCTTGATGTAATAAATTATTTTTATTTTTGACAATCATTTACATTGATAGATCGCTCTCAGCGCTCGCGACATAATACCCCTTTGAAAAAATTAATATTTTTTCAAAATAATTTGTATTGAATTTGTTAATTCTCCTAATTATTTTATTAATTTATTGAAGTTTGCTTTGAAATAATCCAGCGTGCAAATTTTATGGTTATTATCTATAATTAATTATTTGTTTCATCCATTTTCTAACTTAGCTTTTGCTAGGTCTTCCTTCTTCTAATTGGGAACATAGTTTCCAACCCGGCAATTTTCTTGTGTGTCGTGGATCACGCCATTGTCAATATATGCACAAAACAAACTGGAAGTTGTACAGAACCAGTTCTACCGAAACGTGATAAAATGACGCCGATTTCGGAATTGAGAAATACACTCAACGTCAAAAAATTAATGGACCATCTTATAGAAAGACAGCACATCTTCTTAACGATTGCAAGATCTACGGAGGTCCCCTTGAAGAGGAGTATCTTGCCTGTGAGAAGTGTGCTAGGAAATTTGAAAAAAAACCATCCCCCTTTTGGACTTTGATTAAGAATTAGATAAAAGGAGGCGCACCGACACCGGGATCACTTAATTAGACGATTACTATTCCTCTTTCCTGTGATCCCGGGGTTAACTAATAATAATCCATTTTCACAATTTTCTCCTCTGTCGACAGGTTTTGAGAGAAATTAATTTTCCATCCAGCCAATTTTTTACTGTTGAAAGAGAAACAGACATTGAATAATTATTTTGTATTTTCTGTGCACATTCTTTCAAAGTGATCCGAGGATCATCTTTAATCCAACTGATTAATTCATTTGTATTTATTTAATTTTTTTTGAATGTCTTTTACCTCCTCTTGGATGTCTTTCATTATTTGATTTTTTTGAAGTTCATTTCCGTTTCACAAAATCGGCCGGATAACCCTTGCCTTCTAATCAAGCTGGACCTGATTAACGCCTTTAACAGCGTTCGTCGGGATGTAATCTTTGAATCTATTATCCGTCGTTCACCTTTTATTGCCACCTGTTCGCTTTGGCCTACGATCGCCCCAGTCTCCTTATCGCTGGCGATCATTCAACCTCGTCCTGCAACGTTGTCCAACAAGGCGACCCTCTGGGTCCTCTTCTTTTTTTCCTGGCAATTGATCCCGTTGCCAGAAGTGTATCCTCTTTTTTCAATGCATGGTATTTGGACAATGCCACTATCGGAGGTACTCTCGAATCAGTTCTTGACGACCCGAAAATTTTAATCCCAGCATTACACGCAATTGGCCTCGAAATCAATCTCCGAAAATCTGAAATCTTTAACATCAGTTATGATGTTCACCGTTTCTCCGTTGCCGATGGTTCTATCGAGTCATTATTTCCTAACATCCATGTCACCTCGCTCAGTAATCCCAAGATTCTGGGTTCCCCGATTTTTAACACCGGTTTCGTTTCGATCTTATCAGAAAAAACATCAAACCTTGTGTTAATGGGACAAGATCCTCTGTGACCATAAGCTGAACAACCTCAAGCCTAAGCTTAATCAACATCGCTTGGTTTGTTTATTGGCTGCCTCATAACCATAATTGGGAGCTTGGTTGACAGCCATCCCAATGAAATCGATTGGAACCTTATCGGACGATGATTTCCTGAGGATCTGCGTCTCATTGCGCCTGGGGCTAAACGTATGCCGGGAACACCGGTGCCGCTGCGGATTGACCGTTGACCCCATTGGACTGCAGCCATTATCGTACCAGAGAAGCTCCGGACGCCTCACTCGACATACTGCCCTGAACGACATAGTCAAGCGAAATCTTGAAACTGCCAGATTCCAATCACAGCTGGAACCGGTCAGCCTGGTTCAGGAGGATGTTTAAAAAATTTTGACTGCCCCGTTGCAAATGAATCTGCGGCCAACCTGGCAGAAGCATTAAAACTCAATAAATACAGTCCAATACGAATGACTGAAAGAGTAAATTGATTATCGCTTTATTCTCTGACAGGAACAAAAGCACAGAATCTTTCAAACTAGTTATTTTTTACCTTTTTACAACGTAATTGAGCGCAACGTGTTCAATTAGTCCGTTATTTTTGTATTTATATTTTGAATTTGGGCAAAATATAAATGTTTTTCTTGGTCTTGATAATCTGCACGATACTGCCTTCAGATATCGGCTCGGAAGTTAATGTATTGCTTTTATGGTTTTCTAGTTATAGAATGCCTTCGACAAAGTAAAGGACGCTTTTGGTAATGATGTCACAAAAGGTAGTATGTAATAAATATTCAGGAAATCAAAAATTCAACATTGGTTTCCTAATTCCGACACTGACAGTAGTCCTAATAGTTGCCTATTTTGACTGAATTAATTTAATATTGGTTTTTCCTTTTAAAATTCTCATTTGTTTAATTTATGTCAGTTTTCCTTAGCATCTTTAATTTTAAAACAAGATTATTCCAATCATGTATGATACTAAAAAGATAACACGAATTTTGAATGCGAAATTCTAGGAAAACCTAATTATCATGTCAGAATGCGGTATTCAGCAGGGTGACCCATTGGTGTTTGTCCTCTTTGTTAACCATATTGGACTGAACTTTTTATCCAGTGTTAACCTCTAGTAATTGGATGACTTTACGAATAGTGAACACACCGAGGTCGTTATGAAAGACATAAACAGAATCACTTCCAGTTTTTCAAAGAGCTGACTATCTCCAAACAGCGGCAAATGCAAACCCGTCGATATTTCTACTTCTCAATTTTTTTCGCAATTAAATACTTTTTGGTAAGAAAACTTTGGAATGGCATCGCGTTGTATCTTAAATTTTATAAAAACCCAAAATTTAGTAGAAAAACACTAGTGGTCACGTTTTTTTTGAGCCCGGCTCTGCGGCTCCGCAGCCAACCTGGCAGAAGCGTCAAAACTCAATAAATACAGTGCTTTATCGCACTGTCATATCTTTGCCCGATCGCAGTGGAGATGTCGAGAGTCCTCGGTCCCATAACTAAAAAATTCCTTATTAAACTGGGGGATCTGGCAAGCAGAAGGATAAACGATCATCTGGAACAGATATGGCTTTTCCAACGCATATCAATACCCATTTTGCGAGGAAATTGCCATTCCATCTTATCCTCTGCAGCTAACTCATATTTTGTTCGCTTAAGAATTAAATATTTATTTTATAGTTTCAAAAAAAAATTCCAAGTTTCAAAATGTTTATAACTAAAAGTAATATTCATTTTATAACATGTTATTTTCCATTTACTATTCTATATTTAAGTAAAAAGTAACTAAATAAAAAGTAAAAAAATCTATTTAAAAATTACAAGTTCACAAAAAATTAAAAAATTTTGACTGGCCCGTTGCAAATGAATCTGCAGTCAAACAGACCATTTTGTTCTTATTACTTTAGCACATCAACAACGCACCGCGATAGTTTGGTCGCGAGAAATTTGTATGTAGTTAACCTATACATTCAAGATAAATTTTTTTAGTTAATAAATAAAGATAAATTTTATAAGTTTAATAAATTTTAAAGTTTATCTATTTTTGTAGCTGTTATATATGAAGAAAAGGAAAATTTTAACTGAATTAAATGATGAAGAATATGCTAGATCTGTGCTTTTGGAGATAAACCGAAAAAATTAATCAATAAACAAGAGTTACAAGGACAGGATAATTTGATTACTAATGCTGCCATCAAGTCAAAGCATTTCGAATGAAATTCATGTTTGAATGTCAAATAAGAAATGGAATGATCAACATTTTCAACGCTAAATCAATTAAAATCAGCCATTGTAAAAATTCTTCAAGTACGCTGATGAAATAAAAATCTTGCTGCAGCATTTGACAGTCGATCTCGGAACTAAAAAAATATGAGAAAAGTTTGAAACATTTTCTTCTCCATTTCATGTGACGTTTCTATGTTTCAAATACTTCAGACGGAAATAATTGACCTACAGTGCAACAGTGAACTAAGACTTGTTATCCTACTAATCCAAAATTGACTTTTATAACAAATGTGACCGAAAAATATCCCAACTTAAGAATTTTGCACAAAGAGTTGAAGCTCCTTTGGATTACTTACGATGTGAATCATCTTTTCGAAATTAAGTTTAGTAAAGTAGATATAGATCTTCTTTAACAGAAAAACTTAGAAACCAATTAAGATGTGCAACTAGTAATTGTGAAGTTGATTTGAAAAAATTAAGTGAAGATAAAGAAAAACAGATTTCTCATTGATAGATAATTGGACTGAATGCTATTTTACTAAATAAAATCTTATTGTGTTGTTTTGATATCTATCCTTAGTATGTACATGTATATGCGGCCCGCGGAAAGGATTCATTTGGACAAATGGCCCGCGATGCGATTGGTTGGCCAGCCTGCTTTAGCATAATATAAGAATTAACTTGTCGAGGTCGATCAATTACCATTAATATTGATTTCAAAAATTGAAATTTATAAATTTATTTCAAGCTTTGACCTTCAATATGGCCAAATGGGCAGTTGATTAGACATGCAAAATAACTCATAAACAGGAACACGTTATTTATCAGTATTTTTCAAAGAGAAATCCCGTTCTGATCGTAATAAAACGACCGTTTGTACCGCATTTTCGTTATTTCTGTCATGTCGCAGTTATTTTACGTTTCTTTTTTCAAAGAGTGGAATGCAATGGATAATTTGGATGATAAAATCAATTTCACAAATTGGCTCAAAATCAAGGTTTCCGAATACAAGCTTGGAGCGGCTTCTTTGATGAGTTATCATAACTTGTCACTAATTAACAGATAACCACGAGAGTACTGCTCAAGAGAACAGTCAGTGTGCTTTTTCTCAGAAAGAGGAAATAAGCGACTCCCTTCTGATACAAAACCAGAGTCCAGTTCCCACAGAAAACACACCTACATGTCAGAACCCTGCGCAATTAACACCTGAATATGAAAAATACGAGCAGAACGGGATTACAAAGGCAGAAAATGTAGCAGATACCCATCAAATGGAGAGTGACTCCCTTTTGATGCAAAACCAGAGTATAGTTCCCTCAGAAAACACACCTCCATGTCAGAACCCTTCGCAATTAACACCTGAATATGAAAAACACGAGCAGAACGGGATTACAACGGCAGAGAATGTACCAGATAGCCATAAAATGGAGAGCCCTATGTCAGCACTGCATGTCAACAACGTGACTCCTGTCAAGCCGAAGTTAACTCCTAAGAAGAGTTCGACTCCCGAGAATCCAAGAACCAGAAAGGTCAAGTTAGAGGTCGAATCTCCTGCCAAACGTAAAATGGAGGATATCAAAATCGAAATTTCCGATTATTACCAAGAAGACGACAATTCCCAGACGAATAACGTGTGTTCTTTGACTGATGACATGAAAAAACTCGATGTTACCAGCGATAGTTCTACGGCGGCTGAGAAACGTGAGGATTTTTTAGATTCTGACTCTTTGAACATTAAAATGTCCTCGAACAAATTTCCTTCGTCTAGTGAGGACGAGGAACCTCAAAATTCTGCTTCGAATGTGAATGAAATGCTTGAATGTAAAACTCAGTTCAATTGCAAGAGTTGCTCGTTCAGTTCAATCTACAAGGGGAATATGATAAAGCACATTCGAACCAAACATTTGGGAGAGAAGCCCGATAAGCCAAATATTCCTTGCCGCTTCAATTGTGGACAGTATTTCAAGTATCCGGCAATTCGACTGAAACATGAGAAATCAGTTCATGGCAGTGAATTGTCTAAATTAGAAGGCGAATAGTCGTTTCTCACTTTTTATCGGCCTTTTTTCTCAATTCATATTTTTTCTGTTTTTGAATGTCAGGCTTTCTCACTATCAAAAATGCTGTTAGTCAATCACTAAGATTTTTGACAAATGGTCAGGCTGTCGTTAAAAATCCTGCGTCACTAAAGACCCTTCTAGATTATGTGGTATCCTAAACGCATCTGTGAATGTTCTCTCTGAGTTTTATTTTAAAATTAGGTCACTAATGCTTTTCATTTCAGCAGTACTGTCTATATATGCATGTGGGATATTACGTCAGCGAATCGGAAGTTGTGACACTTTTATCAAAATTTGTATATTTTATTTGCAATTTTTTTCCTTATTAGAAACATAAAAAACTAATCCGAAACTAAACTTCATGATCGAAAAAGAATTAGAGCGTACTATCGCGAGGGATATCCGCTCGAAAAACCATCTTGATTCGCGGGCGTCGCTTGTGAGAGCAGACATGCGGGATCCGATCTCCTGAACGAAGCTGATTGCCTTACCGCCCAAGGAACCGGAAGTCTCAACTGAGTTTGTATATTTCGTGACGAAGGTATGATTTTATAAGTTTCCGAACGACGATCATGATTTCTCTTAGACTAATATTTTGGGTCCCTTGAGAATATTTAGCAAATTTTCTTAGAATGTCCAAATAACATAATCTTTTGGAATCACTCTAAAACTCGACTTTTCCTGCCACTAAGAAAAACATTGTGATCAACTTTTTACGTCGGTTTAAGTGAAGAAAGCTAAAAGTTCCAAAATCTACTGAGTACTTAAATAATAATTCGGGACGGTAATCTCTATAAAGAAATAACTCATATTTTCTTCGCTTAAGAATGAAATATTGGGAAAATTCTTTACCGCTAAGATGTCTTTCCACGTGGGTTTTAAAATTGTTTTTTTAGCAAGATCAAAAAAATATATCAATTCGTGACACGCGAAGCTAAAATTAAAACATTTTTAATATTCAATCAACAACATTGAACTCAAAGGACAAGTGCAATCTGATTCGATGGATGCAAAATATAATTCAACGAGAGGCCTAATGTAATTATTTTCACAAAATGAACCAGTAATCCATGGTTTATTATTAAGTACAGGACAGCTGTTCATTTTTTGAAGACGGGCCACTGATTTTAATATAATTAAATTTCTAAATATATATACTATAATACCCTAAACCAGAATTACATCCATCCAAAACAATAATTTCTACAAGTTTACAATACAATAACAAACTTCCAGTATTGAGGACCCATTTTAAAAATAGCAGGTAACCTGATTTGTAAATAAACATGAAATAGACGGTTCTTTCCTCATCTACAATCTTATATATAAACCCGAGCATGTCTAACGTCGAGGAGATGCATCATCAGATCATGACCGTCAATTAAATAATTATTTTTAATTAACAAAGTGACGACCTCATCGAAGGTGAGGACATACCATATCTGCAATGTGCTGGAAGGATCACCAAAAACTGTGTCCAAAACAACTCCCCACTGGACTAAATCAAAAAATCAACTTAATAATAAAAAACGTGAATAATTCATCAACTGATCGTCATCACAACTCCATAAATTATTCCTAAATGTCAGCAATGCACAATCTAAGGGGTCTCCATTTGTCACAGAAATTATTAAAAAAGCGCAATAAGTCTCCCAAATAAAATACTCTGAATTTTTATATTTGTGGAAAATGATGGGTTGTCTCTGCTTTGTTTGACTGGGCAACATTTTGCACAAAATTTGAATTTTTTGAACATTAGAGGACCCAGACTCCAATGGAATTGGCTTTGTCAGAAAAATATACACAAAATCGACTAATTCCGAATTGTTTTGACTAGAACTTTTTATTTTTAATATTCAGTTGTTCGTACACAAAGGATGGATTGGCTGTGATCACAAGATTTCTCGATCCTTTAATATCTTGGTACACCTCCACGAGGTGATCTGAATCGACGTTTATTGAAGTGGTAAAAATCTGAAAAAACATTTTAAAAATCAAATTACAAGTTTCATTGGATCGCTAAAACGGAATTCCCAAATGTGAAATGCAAAATCAGTTTCAAATATATCATCTGTCCGACTGACTGGGCACAGAGAGATTACGAAATTCCCACAGATGGAGAATCCCAGGATATGTTCTCTGGTAATTAAACTGAGTGGTGTATAACCCGTTAAGAAGAGAATCTGGAATTAGGTCGCATAAGTTGTATGTGAATAAAATATTTCTATCCAATTCACAAAATAAACCGAGCAGAAAATATTATATTATTTATACCTCAGACTTAACAAAGTAATGCATCCAACAATAAATGTTTATGTTTTCCCTCTTTGATTTAAAATTAATTAATTTACTCTTTTACAACATAAAGTACATATACAAATTAAATTATTACAAAAATAATTCAATATTTTTGTTTAGACACAAAGAGACTTTCAGGCTTTTGACACCGTTCCCAGGAAAATACTGACCAGGAAATATACCTTAGTGTAATTCACCAAAAGCTGAAAAAGCGGCTAGCTAACTTCCTCAGCGGCCGAAGAGGCAGGATCCAACAAAACAATACAAAATCGATGTCAAGATATTTTCCAAACGGAGTCCCTCAATGCCCACCCCTTTTTGCCAGCTCGTTTTAATTTATTTTTTTTGGACCTCCCGCTGCCAAACGACAAAAACTCAATCGTACTATCATACGCTGACGATATTGTGAGTGCTACTCGGAGCCGTGAGGTTAACACGGCAAGTTCAAAACTGCAGAACTACCTCCACAATCTCGAAAGTTGGCTTTCGATAAATCGACTATCAACGAGTCCTGAAAAATCAGTCACTACGCTTATGACTTTAGCAAGGAAGCTTGAGAAAATGGTAGTGAACTTATATCTAAACAACATGGAAATCCCCTTTTAAAAAATCCCAGAAAATCCTCGGCGTGACTTACGATAGTCATATATGTCGTTGAAAATGTTACTACTAGCTGCATGAAGAAACTGAACATCTTAAAAGTGTTCCTCCGAAAATGCAAGCAATGGATCAGCTTCCCCACACGCCAATCAATCTACCGGCAATACATCGAACCCTTCATTAGTTATGATTGTGGGGCGTGGGGAGGGTTTGTCAGTGAAACGAACCGTGAAAAAAATCGAAAAAAACTCAAAAAAGATTTCGGAAAGCACTGCAAAGATCAAATGAACATCTATCCATCGCCTCATTTAAAGAAATCTTGGAAAAGAAGCATTGGCCTACAAACCCTAAAACTCCACTACCGCGCCCTCATAGAAATTGTGTCGGGACTAGGGAACAGCACCGGGCAAAAATGAGGACCCTCCTTAGAGAAGCCAGGATCACCTAATTAATTAGTTCTATTTTTTGGACGGTGATCTTGGTTTTAATAATAAGAGACTTTCATTGGCAGAGATACCCCATTCCACGTTTTAATGCCGAGAATAACGGAATTCGGGCTTTAATATGAGGACGATGCCATTCTATGGAGTCAGGATGCCTTTCCCGTCAAAACCATATGTAACCTTATTCACTCCTGACCGACGTGTATATACAACGAAAAACTATCCGTTGTCAAACATCCCAGAATTTTGTGAGTCATCTTTGACCAATACCTCTCATTTTCTCAGCACATTGAATTAGTCATTTTTTTAATAAGAGAATAAAACTGGTTGTTAGTGTGATTTAAGATTAAGTAGTTAACGATTGACGACATCGAATTCTGGGTAGGTAACTTCGTTCATAACTCCACAAAGATTTTTCTTCCGTGAAATTTTGATATATCCATGATCCCCCCATCTAGTTCCCCAAGAATTCTTTATAAGCCAGTAATCCAAGCCATGATTTGTTGTTCCATACCCTACCATCAAAACTGCGTGGGTCAATAAGTGAGAAGCTAAAGAAATAACAGTTTATGAATACAGCAGCTCGAATCTGAATATACTCCACCGTGATATAAGCTAAAGGACCAAGGACTCGCATTAATTCCGATGGATAGGGGACCTTACAATATCATCCAAGATGAGGCCACCTTTTTGAATGAGTGCATTCATTATGGAGTTTTCTGACGGAAAGATTCTTTTGAAACTTTTAAATTTAATGTATTGTTTAAAAGGACCGAGTTTACAGTTCACGTCCTTCAAATGAAAATAGGCACTTACCTTTCCTAGATATTTTCCATACTCAGAAGTGGTGACCAATCCAAAATTCTTTATGAAAAAATAAGAATGGACGTCCAATCCTCCGAAACATCCTTTATTATTTGATTCCACGAGCAATCAACCAAATGTTGTTCAGAGAAATCAATTTTAAGACCGGTCTTTATGTAGTAGTGGGATTCAAATACTCCTGTTGTTGCAAAAGACCAACATGATCCGCAATCCTTTTGATCTTTCACAGGTGTCACTGCATCTGAACATCAACTCAATGTCATTACCAAATGACACCCAACTGAAATTAAGTGGAAGCATTTTGTCATTGGAGAAATCGGAAAATTTATTTGAATCTTGTTGCATCAAATCATGTTCTTTATTTCCCAGATGACATTTTCTTTTCGAAGAATCTGTTCCATGGTTGTACCAGTGCTTTATTCCTCGTTCATTAAGTCTCAGCTTGTAAGAACTAGTCTTTTTGTTATGTTCAGCTACTAATCTAGGCCACTCAAATCACCCAAATCACCTCTTTAGTTCAACAAGACTCTCCTGCTTTTCTTTCCACAAATCTTCGTTATCCTCTACTCCTCCATAGAATTCTCTCCAGATATCATAGTGCTCTTCATGGCCATTATGAAGGAGTCGATTCTGACAATAATCTGTCCGTAAAGCAAGTGAGAATAATACTTAGAAACATTTTTTTAATATCCTTATCGGTTTTTTCAGCAGGGATTTGCTTATAGTTTGTATATTTGAGAATATTTTTACTGATTAAATTCGTTTGGTTACCGACAGTTTTTGTAAAAATAATCTCGTATCTAACAGGAATCAGATTCATGTCCGTGAATAATAAATAGGAATGAATAATATTAAAAGAAATTGATTTCTTCCAAACAAAACAAGACCCATTTCTGCCCACGTCACCGTTATTATCGGACTGACATTTATAGGTCCCGCGCAATTTCTTGTAAATATAAAAGTCAACAAAACCTTAAAATGAATCATATTGGGAAAGATTTTTTTGGGAAATTTCATTTTTTTACTTTTTATGCATCTTTTTTCTTGGACTCCGTCAAAGGAAGCCGGAAAAATGTATATATTTCCATATTTCTGAGAATGTATGAAGTGTGTTCCACCTATGGTTGTAGATTAGTTATTTTATACCAGTATCCTCTGAATAAATTAATGAATCTGAGAAAAAATCAAAACTTTCTTTTAAATCTGTGGTTATATTCTTTGATTGGATAGTCATTTGTCCATCAACTTGGTACCTATCGTAAATCTTTGGCATGTCATTTTCTGATGACTTCACTATGTAGAAATCTATATAAGTCGAGCTAAAAAAGAATTACAAAGTAACACGAATATCATTAATTAAGGTCTAGTCTAGTTATTTATATGTTGAACATTTGGTTCGCCACCATATTATAATATTTGAATAAAATAATTAATTATAATTAATTTAGAATAATAAACTTTTTTGTCCTCTCTTTTGCTCTTAAAAAATTGTGTGGCTGGACAAGCGAAACCTTAGTCACCTACGTGCCTCTAATTTTGCGGTGTGCTGGTTTTTTTGACGACTAAATCGTTTCCAAGACTCTTTAACAGCCTGGACAACTTGAATATTGACTCGTCGTCGTCATTAACGTGACCAAAATAAGGAACTAACTCTCTACAACATAAAACTTTATTCTCAAATTTGTAGGATAAGAATTTCATTTCTATTCAAAACTAGTTTATGAATTTTTAACGTAATGCTATGACCATTGTTTATTTAGCTACGAAATACGGAAGTATAGTTTTTATGGAGTAATGTTTTGTTGATGCCCCTGGTCGTATGAGATTTAATTTTAGAAAAAAGATTCTCAATTGGGTTCAACCACGGGGAGTAAAATGATACAAATATTAATTCATCATATAATTCTTTTACAACACTTGAATGATGAAACTTAGCGAGGTCGAGCACTACAACAATATTTTTTGTAAAACACCATGTTATGTGTATTGGATAAAAATCAAACTTCTATTTTCCCCTAAAAGGAGGAAAGAGATCTCCAACAAAATGGAGTAAAAATTTTAATTAAATAGTGTAACTTTAGTTAAATTTGGTTTTTTAATAATTAAATTGCCTGTCAAAGAAATAATTCTGTAAAATGATTTATTAATTAAAGTGGAAAAATATTTTATCCAGATAAAATTAATTTCAGCTACCCCCTCTTCGCTTCCAACCCGCCTCCTTTCTCCGGACTTATAGGTTGAGATACAATGTCCGTACCCTCATCAGATTCCATTGATGTTTCGTGGTGGCTACTTCTTCCATTCCGTCGCTCATTGTTTGCCCTGACATCCATTGAAATACTTTTTACATGATTCGTAACTGAGAGTTTGTATTCCGGATGTATGCTCTCTAATGTCGTTTTAATCACGATCGTATGGACATAGGCACGAGTTCAATCTTCGACTTTTGGAGAGTTTTTGTTATGCTTTTAAAATTTAGATACTATTCCATCCCATGTGAGAACCAGTAATACAACGTTTATATTTACATTGCGGATTAACTTCAATTCACTTGCTATGTAATTTCTCGACTTCCACGTGCTTCCAAGATCGTTGAAAAGTAATCCCAACTTCGATGAACGTAATGATGTTCAGAACTGTTAAAATTATATATTGTGACCTTTTAAAGCTGCGTAAAATAATATAGGATCAATGCATATCTAAATCATATCTATAGTTAATGGACTTTCATTGACGGAGACACCCCATTCCACTTTTTAATAATGGAATGCTGAGAATAACAACAAACTTTAAACTTTTTCTTATTAAGACTTCACTAACTTGATAAAAAAACCAAACTTGTAAAAATGGAATTTTCTCTAAATTAATGTGACTATCATTATCAAAATTAACCGAAAGGATCATTAAAAATGTGAGAATAAAAATCAACATTTTATAATGTGGTTACTCTGGCATCTTTTTATTTATTTATACTTGTTGTATGTTATTCCGATTCGTAGTTTTACCTTTTCCATCTCGATAAAATTAAGCGATAAATAATAATTTGCAAAAAAATTAATTTTTAATTGAAGAATAATTTATATAATACAAATAAAAAATCAAAACGTGTATAGTCCTTAGTTGATTTTGTAGTTTGTTGCATTTTTTAAAGATCAATATAATTAAAATGGAAGAAGCTCCAGTCAACGTAATTACTCCCGGAAGGGTCGTTCTAATGCTTGCTGGCCGATATGCTGGGAAAAAAGGAATCGTAATGCAGGTATTTATTATATTGACAAGCTTAGACCATAAACGAGACTAAAAATAGAAAATACCCCCAGTGCCTTGTTGTCGGACTGGCAAAAAATCCTCGTAGAATTCTATCCGGAATGTCCTCAAATAAAATACTCAAAAGGACAAGACTATCCACGTTCGTTAAGCTTACAAACATTAACCACGTCCTCACTACAAGGTGTATGCCAATTAATTATATATAGGTATTGTGTCACCCCCTCTATCACAACCGAGGATGTCAATATCGATAAGTATAAAGATCTGTCAGGAAGGAAGCAGATGAGGCAATTGGCACGAACTGCATTGGAGTCACAGTTATCCTCACTTGTGTCTTAGGCTGTAGTTATCGAAAAGGCGAACATAAGTGGTTCTTCAAAGCCATCAATATGTGATTTTGTTCGTTTTATTCTAATAATTTTCGTGTTTGATCAATATTTTTGATCCTTAAAATATAATTATTTATAAAAGATAAAAGTAGCGAAGGCTCAAAGAAGAAACCCTCGTGAGCGGAATTTCTTTAAAAATGGATTAAAAAATAGATTAAAGACAATCGGGTTGTTTTATTTGTTTAAAATATTAATTATACTGGGTTTCTGGTTTGTCAGTCATCATAAGTTTTATTTCTTTAAATTTTCTTAACTTTTTTTTTTGTCTAACGAGACTTTTTTTCAAAATGGGGAATAAGTTATACACGAATTAATAAAGAGCCTGGAGGTCAGCTCAAAGTCGCCGCACTGTGTATCGAGTGGCAGTTTCCGCGGAGCACTGCGACCGAGATTCTCTGGAAGAGCCAGCTCGTCTCCCTCCGGTCGTTGGTCTTCTTGGCAATTTTCCTGGCAATGTCGGCAAGAAGGCGAGTCGCAGACCTGCCGACAATTCCAGATGTTTCGAAGGCGAGAGGGACAAACTCGTAAGAGTCCGAAATATTTCCATACTTCGACCTCTTAGCCTCCTCAGCCTGAGCACTGGCAGAACCCGGGTTAGTGATGGACTTGAGTAACACCGACGCGGAGAACGAGTCAACACAAGTTGCGTCCCAAATCAGGGACTTGCCTTCCCTGAAAGGGAAGGTAGTCATCCCGTCAGGACGCTTTCCATCACTCCGGCAGAGACCGACTGGCTCTAGAGTGGAGGGGAAACCTGCCGACTCTAGAGCCCTTTTCACGACGTCATTGAGGTGAGTGTGGCGAGGAATTCTGCCAGCACTCTTCTTGCACGAGAGGGCGTGCAAACCGTTCGGAGAGATCGTGGACCCGCACCGGCATGGGTGGGGCTGACAGATGTCCAGGCCCAAGCGTAAGCAGACACCAATCCGTAAGGATTCGTTGTCCAAGAGATGTCCCGTACTAGGGGTAGGGAGTGCATTGAGCCAGTCTCCCGTATGCGGCTGGCAAGCGCAGTTGAGAGATGAGAATTTTCTTAACTTATTTTTCTACTAAAAACCAGTTCTATGTTAATCACTAATAAGTATATTTGGTTCTTTAGTTTTTTTTGCTATTAAACATTTATAACTAAATGGAAAACGGAATAAGCTAGTTATTAAGTACCGGTAACAGCTAGCAATTCCCGCGTAAAACAGCCAGCGAGATCTTCTGAATTAAGAATATAAATTCCCTGGGATCTCTGGAGCGATGAGTGCACAGATGGCCGTTAGTTCTTCAAATTCTAATTTTTCACAAACGTTTTTTAGTTGTTCAAATTTTTCACAAAATTTGACAAATTCTTGGTTGCCTTATCCGTTTTTGAACGATTGTCCTCTTTGCCTAGATGAATTCAAAAATACGTAAACTTCTTGGTGATAAAGACTCAACTTCAATCAAATAAAACAACCAGGCTCAGCCTATCTACCCAAGATGTATTCTACTCTATTATACAACATATTTCTCAATTTTCATTAATCATTGTACATTAAATGATGTTTATGTTATGAAACAGTAAAAAATCGATTTTTTCAATAAAAAATGTCGAGAAAAAGTGAACTTATTTTGAATACAGTTAGATTAGAATGATATTAGCTTTCTGTTGAATATGCTCATTAAACATTCTATAATGTAGAGTAAAATTTCAATTTTTACGTATATATTCAAAAATTTATTATTTAATTACAAAAAACAAATTATCAGAGCAATCAATGGGTACATCGCTAGAGAAAAAAACTGAGAGTGTCAATTAACTTGCGAGATCTTAAAAAACGCTGAGTTCCTGGATACATCGACAAACAGAGTCTCAATGAGTGTCAAATTAGGCATGCAAACAGATCCGATCTGTGTTTTGCAGAAAATGAGTACAGTGAAGGAGACTTCAGTACGAAAAACGGACAAAAGAAAACCGATGACAAATGAAATTTCGCATGAGGAACAAACTCTCGAAATACCTGGAAATGCTGCGTCTCCTTTAATGAAGGTTGGGGCGCTCCCAAAAGAGGTCAGTCGGCGACACCGGAAGAATTGATCGTCTCTAAAGCACTATTTAAATGTTGTTGAGATGTTTTTTGAGGAAAATTTCCTGACAATCATCACCTGGTTTTGACTACATTCCTCAGATATTGTTAAAGAAGGCCCCAGAACTTTTAATACGAGCATTGACTATGATAAATCTTTTTTGGGTCCACTTCTTTTCAATCTTGTTCTGGCGGAGATTCCCCTGCCGCCTGTACTTACTGGCAAACCCATCATATATGCTAATGATATCTTGGTCATCAAAAAGGATTTTCCAGTCTTGAAGACGACTTGAGTCATACATTGCCATGCTAAAGAAGTGGACAGTAGAGAAAGGTTTGACCCTAGCACCTGAGAAGAGCACCATTTCATAAATGTGAAGAGGGAGTCGTCGGTGTCGTGTGGTTATGCTATGGATCTCTCCAAGAGCTTGAATTTACATTACTTTGAAGTAATTATCGACTGTCGTGGCTCGTAGGCCGACCGCGTAACAAATCAGAGAAAGAGGAGCGTGAGGATTCTTAAAAGCTTACCAGGTTTCATCTGGATTCGGAAACATATATCTACGTGTACAGAACGTGTGTAAAACTAGTCTTCACATATAACTACAGGGGTTATACGGAGGAGAGTGACTACTTTATTGAACAGCTGAAAAAGACAAGCCGTTTCGCATTGAATTGGCTTACAAAGTACAACTTGATGGAAGGCTAGAAGACTTGCAAGAATTCCCTGTCCTGGAGAAAACTTGCTATCCCAAATCCTGTATAACAAGCTTGACATTTATTTCACGACAAATCGAGCAACAAAATTACACTTATCGAGGTGGGGATCACTTTACAAAATTGTCTCAATACGTCGAAGTGGAAAAATTCTACAAATTGCTAGGAAATTAACTGGGGCGATCCACCGGGAAAGAAAAAATTGTCCCTGCCGTTATGACCTGGGACGGAATTTTGTCAAAATTTTTCAAGGGAAAACAGAGTGAAGACATATATCAATTTTTCTCTAATTAAGAAATACGCAAATATGAACAAGAAAATGATGAATAAATGCAAGTAATTGCCAAAAAGGCAAAGAATTGTATTCATTATGGTTTGGCAAATACATAGATCATTTGAATACACATTATTTCACTGCTTTTCAAGCGCTACCGTGCAAAAAAGAAACCCGGATCCCGTATATGAGGTGTAATGGAAAATAATTTTTGACGCGAAATCTTGTATTTATATCAAATGGGTTTTATAAGATTATTTTTGAAATTATGATTATCGAAACAATTTACTAAACAGTAAAATGTCAATTTGCAGTCATTCTAACATTATTTACTTTTTAAAATTTTTTTGTTTTAGTTTCAAGTGATTTCCACGGAGTCTGATTATAATAACTTGGATACCCAACGACAGATCCATCATAATAACCTCGGATATAAACGATGAACACAAATACAGAAAATAACTGAGTTGCTCTTAGCGTATCCAATGTGATTAGAGGTTGGCGTTTTGTGCTTTTTAAGCCATTCGTTGTAAGCAAGTTTGCTCTGAGTTTCTCTTTTAATTCTGTAAATCAGTAATAGCAAATAACTTTTTTTCCATTATATCGGCTTTTTCCAATTCTTCTTGAAACCGAATATTTTTTCTTTCTAATTTTTTTTGATACATCCATTCGTCGTATCTTTGTTTATTTTTTGTGCGTTTTTCTATTATTTCGACTTCCTGTAAACTCTTTTGAAGTTTATATTTTTGTTGCGTCAAAAACTTTTCTTCGGCTTCTTTCTCCTTTTTTGCCTGAATCCATTCCCTTTAAATTTATTCAGGTCAAAAATACAGAATTTTTAATTTATTTGTGATTAAATTTTGTTTTTTCGATTCTTGTTCTTTTTTCATTATTTCTTGTTGTTTTATTTTGTTTTTAAGCTTTTCTGATTTTAATTTATCGTTTTCTTTTTGTTTTTTTATATACCATTTTTCCCATGGAGTCATTTCCTTTTCACTTATTTCGTCACTTGAAACAATATCTACATGTAAAAGACATGCAATTAAAAACTGGCATCTTCAACAGTACATAGGTTATTGTATTTTTGATTTTCCAATTTTCTTAATTTAAATTCATTTTCAATTCCTAAATTATAATTTTTAGTTAAGTAGATACTATCAAAATCATCAATGGATTCCATAGTGATTTAATTTTTTTTATTTTGACAATTGAAAATGACTAAGATCATAAGAGTTGAAATTAAACTATAAAATTTTATTATATAAAATGTCATTACTTTAAAAAAATCATGTTAAAAAATGTACTCGCTCAGTTACTGGCAAGAGATCTGAAATTGAAAGAGAGCAAAAGTTTCTTAGTTATAGAATCCAAGAAGCGTTCAAATTTCACCAAGAGGTGATTCACAATGACGTCAAACGCATAAATGGTTAGATTTCTACTAAGCCATTTGATTTTTAGGAGTCAAAAAATACATCAACTTTCCCATACTCCAATCTATAATCTTCCCCAAATAGATATTCCCCATTCAAATCTCTTTCTTAGCTGGGAATTTCTTCTTTAAAGACTTTCTTCTTGTTTTTTAGCCACGACTTATAGCCCAATATTATTTTTGTAACATTGGAAGAAAATGAGCGTCCATGATTTATTTCTTTTAAAAATCATAAGCTTAGTTAATTCACGTGGATTCATGTATTTTATTCTATGCTTAGTGTAATAATGCATTGAAATAAGTACCTATCCATATCTAATAAACTTATTCTATTCAAAAAACCAATAATTAAATAAATAAGGGAAATAGGAGATAATCTTAGCGTTGATACAACAATCCCTTACACGACTGGATTTTTGTGACATTAAGACATTTTCAAATAAAGATAATCTTAAAATGATTTAAGTAAAATAACAATTTTAATTTATTTAAAACAAAGAATTCAATAGATATTAAGAAGCTCTTTCAATTTTTTGCACTGTACTGATGTCGTTTTAGATTTTTTCTCATAAAAAAATGTAAATTTAGAAATTATCACTGGAATTGGGAATGATATAATTAATATTCCAGAAAGAGAGCACAGACTTGCTATCATTTTTCCATAAATTCCTAACGGTCGCTTATCTCCATAGCCAACAGTTGTCAACGTAATAATAGCCCACCAAAATGCATCCGGAATGCTATCAAACTCACTATTGGAATTAGTGTATTCCGCATAATAAATTAACGACGAATAAAAAAGAATTGCAACCATAAAATAAAGTAACATTTGTGTCAGACTTTCAAGTGAATAAAGCATTGTTTTCCTTAGTATTCCTAGAGAAATCAAATTATTTGAAAACTTGAATATTCGAAATATTTGAATTACTAGACAAATCTGATTAATGGAATAAAGTATACTGTGTTTGATTAATCCATTCTCATATATTAGTTCAAAAATGGTTTGTATGTATAATGGTAATATGCTTAAAATGTCAATTATGAATTTTCCAGAAAAACATTCGGAAATGATTGTATGAAATAAAAATAAACGAATAATCATTTCAAGTGTAAAATACGATGTAAATAAAACTTCATTTGCAAAAATATAATCAATTTTGGAAATACTTTCTATGCTTATACTATTTTGTGGGTAAGTACGCAAACATAAATTTGCAATGGAAAGTAAAATTACAAAATTCGAAAATATTCTAATAATCTTCCCACTCATAGATAAATAAGGAAACTTCAAAGCTATCCACACAAATCGCAAAACACTATTTTCTGGAATATTTATTTTTTTAGGAGCATAATATGGAAAGTTTCCTTCATCAGCATACATATTTTCGATCGATCGACGATCAATTTCAAAAAATTCTACTTCTTTTGTGAATATATCCAAGTCGACATTTTCTGGTTTTTTTAGTTTCCCATTACTTTGATAATAATATATAATTCCTTCAAAACTGTCTCGATGTCGGTCAAAAAAATATTCGTTTTTACTCAAATCAAAATATTTATTTATTTTCAATGGATTTCCCAATAATGTTGTAGGAAATTGTTTAAAGTAAATTGCAGAAAGTTCAAATTTTCGTCCACTAATATTAATAGAGACTATATTTGGCATTTATTGTCAAAAAATTATTTTTTAATATAAGCTATCAACCTGTATGAATTATTCGTTAATTGATACTTTATATTTATTAACGTCAAAACGTTATAGTAACTGTTAATCAATGATCAATAATTCCCAAAGTCAGCAAATTTGACAAGGAAACGGATAATATTAAATTTGTTTACACATGCAATATCAAAAACGAGATCTGGTTGAATGAATAAAATTATATAGGAGAAAAATAAAATTTATACAAAAAGTATACGTTTATGTATTACTAATTGGTATAGAAAAGGATTAAAGATGTTTTTGAATAAGCTAATTTGATTTAATTGATTTTTAATATATAATATAATTATTAATATTTTATTTTCATATGAACAATTAATGCTATGAATTAAATAAAACTTCATATTTACGGTCTTAATGTTGTTGCTGGAAACAATTTTACTTTAATTTATTAGTAGGAGTCGAAAAATAAAAATATAACAAGTTTTCGCTTAATGATAATTGTGATTCAAAGAAAAATTATTAATTTTCAGTGCACCAAAAATGGCTTGTAAAGATTTAATGTTCCTAAATAGACTAAATATACTAGATTAACCAGAGAACAAAAGGATGGAATTATAACTTATCGTCAAAGTAATAAAAACAGGTCCTGTTATAATATTCCTGGTCGGCTTTCCAATAAATTTAAAACACGAATTGCGACAAGAAGGGTAAGTTATATTTTAAAAAACGCTGAAAAAATTTCGGATATTACAAAATTGAATTCAACAAATAAAAGACAATTAAATTTGAAATATGAAATGATAGCATTATTATTTAAATTGAAAAATGGAAGCTAGAGGTGAAATTTGTCTCAAACATAAGCACAGTGTCGTTAACGGATTATTATTTAAAAAGCCAAAAAAATTTCGAAGAGTTAAAAGTTGATAATTTTAAACCATCGATTGAGTGGCTGGAAGAATTAAAAAAAATTAAATCAAGAACATTATTTAGAAAACATTTCCAAAAAACAAGAAGGACTTTACTGTTTTATATGTTGACCGTCTTTCAATTATGCGATGCTGTAAATTTACTTGTTCAATAAAACAAAAACCAATCGTGATTGGAAAGTTTAAAGCCCCTCCCTATTTCAAAAATTTTAATCCAAAATCAATCGTTGACTGCAGATCTTTTAGAAAGGCTTGGATGACAAGGCAGATTTTTAGTTCTTGGTTTTATGATTGAGATCATGAGATAATAAGTAAGAGAACAAAGATACTCTGATTGATCGATAAATTCTCTGCTCACCAAACTGCTTATATTCCAAAAAACATTGAATTAATTTAAAACTGCTATGGAGAATTTTCAACCTATTGATTTGGGGATTATAAAATCCTTTAAAACTCATTTTTCAAAATATAAACTAAATAAAATCAGTAATATGGTCGAAAACGGCGCAGATATCTTTTAATCATAAAATTACTGTGGCTAATGCAATAGTTTATTGTGATTTATCGTATGATGTGACAATGAGCACAATTCAAAATTGCTTTAAACATTTAAATCAGATTTCGTGTGACGTTAAGGTAACAAAAAAATTGTACCTCAATTTCAAAAAGGTTAGATTAGAAAACCAGATTAACGACCAAGAATTTTTAGACATAAAATTTACCAAATGAAATATTATGCGAAGATGTTAATGAAGGATCATATTCTGCAACATCGAATAGTTTTTAATGTTTTAAATTGATTATATAATAAATATTAATTTTTAACCAACTTATCTTTTGTGGTTCATTATTTTAAAATTATTGCATTCAGTTTATCATCCTACATTATGTCATTAATAACTGTATTTTTATTCGAGTATAAACTGAAACAATAAGGGCATATTATAATTTATTGAATGAGTTTTTATCTATATCCAAACAACAAAGAGTATCAAACGCGTGTTATTTTTAGGCTTTTAGAATTACTACACACATTTGAAGCAAACAGTGAAGCATGTGGACAAGACCCTAAAAAGTTATTTGACTCTGAACTAATATCAAAACGAATTGAGTTTAAATCCCCTAAACTAACATAGGATCGAGCAAAAATGTATAAAAATATTAAATTCTTTAAATTTTGAACAATTTATACCGGAAGTGTGGACAATTTGTTACCACAATATCATATTTTTATGCAGAGAACACATAAGTGAAGACCCTGAACTGAAAATGGATTATATCAGTCTGCTTTACTCAGGAGTTGCCTTTTTTACGCAAGTTGCTACTGCCCTTTTCAACGATGAAGAAATAAATCACCAAATCACCCAAGCTGAGAAATTTAAAAGATTATTATGTAATTATTAAAGAATATGTAGATTTTTTATTAAATGAAGTTGGACATTCTTCCCCTAAGTTTCCGGGGATATTCACAGCGGCTACAAAAAGAAGCTCTATCATGGAAGTGTTGGGGAAAAGCTACGAGAGTGTATCGTTATTAATGCTTTGGTAGATTCGTATGACCGAAGGCGGTCTTCGGAGGCCCAAAATAGTGGTATTCACATTGTTCTCGTTATTGGAACGGTCAGGTAAGCATGGCGACATGATATCCTCAGTGGACAGTATTATTGTCATCCCCCTTGCAAGTTGTTGACTGAATGTCAAATTAGTGATAATCATATTGGATGAATTGAAAAAGTCTAGTTTTATCGCACGAGAGATAATACGGTTTATCACTTCGGACTGTCGGATGTACATTTGGGTTATAATGCTTGTTTAGAAAACTGGTCAGCGAATATGGGAATCACAAAGCATGTCGATTTGCCGGGTTTATATTTGGTTTGTATAGTTCAAGTTTTACTGATTTTATTGTCAATTTCACCCTCAAATACGTGGAAAAGGAAAAGATTGATAAACAGGATTTGTGGCTTATTAAAGGTAGTCGAGACAATCTTCCGAAAAATATTAATGGTGTTTTTAAATTTTGTATTTATAGGTATTAAATGCTGTACTATTGATCATCTCGTCAAGTTTTATAAAAAAAAGACTTTAACCTAGTTTATTGGAATTATAGTAATTTTTACCATTTAAAATGTATTTATCTAAAATTATTAAAGGTGGTCCTAGTCTCTAATTTGACAAAACTAGTGTTTGGAGACTTATCTTATCTTCAATACACATTTTGGAATTTTATCCTTCGCTTATTTTTTGGAACACTTTCTTATAAACGTTTATTGTAGTTAAATAAACGTCAATTAAAAATGACTTATTTAAAAATTTTGCAAAAACATATCATTGCTGAAACTATGAGATAATTAAGAATATAGAATACATCAATGCTGTTCTTCCTTGCCATTTCTTCTATCTGCTCCCATTTTTGCATTCTAATCCTGTTCTTTTCCTCCTTACTTTAAAATAAAGACTAATAAAAACGATTCAAGTAGCTGCACGTAAGATCGGTAATATTTGTCATACAGAATCTGATCCGACTGAATGAGAACTTTCAAAGCGAAAATGCCAAGTATTTGAATATTACTGCCACTTGAGTTAAACGTAGAAACCAATTCCAATGAGTCTTGAGTTTTTCAATAGCCGGAAGAAAGGCTGGTATCGACAAATCAGCATTAGTGGAGATTAGTCGAATAAAGTGCTCTTCTTGCCACATAAAAAGAGCCTTCTCAGCCACTTGACAATGTAGTGACGACACACACAAAGCAAGACGGGACAATAACACATCAGCCACATCCCTAAACTGTTCGGAACTAACTAGATTGAGGATATCAAAAACCTCCTCTAAAAACACTAACTACCAAGAATAATGAAAATATAACCTCTTTAGAACTGTCACTTCTTGGCCAGAATCTGACCAGAGTTCTCAGAACCTATATTTAAACGATTCAGCTTACGTTGGAACACAATCGTCGATCTTTCAGCGCAAATTGAGTTACGCAATACTTCAGACTCTCAAAGAAAAAGACCAATTTATCATTTCTATGGAGAGGCAGAATATATTTAAAAAAATATTCTCTGTGCTCATTCTTCAGAGGAATCAAAAATCCGTTAACGACACTGTGCTTGTGTTTGAGACAAAAAACCTCGAAAGAAATCCCAACAACTCTGAAATTCCTTCAAAAACTTCATTTTCTAAGTAACAGCACCTAAAAAAACAATTTATGAATGTAACCATACCCAGAAAGGACTTGAGCGATTTTTTCCCTGATAAAACGTCGATGTTTTGGAAATAAAATGTAAATTCGATGAAGGACTCTCTGAAGTTTTTCTGAATCTTGTTTGATGGAAGATTGGAATCCAAAAACAACCTTTGATACAAATTGTGACTAAACTGAGGATATAAAATCCAGATCCAAACATTCCGGGCAGTGAATTTTTGATTTGTCGAGAAAAATAATCAGAAAATCATAAACGCACTGTTTTAGTGATTTAACTACTCAAACCTCACGGAATTGACAGGGCATATCGTATTGGTGAATTTGAGATTTTCCGGTATGTTTGAGATTGAATAAACTGATTTTGATAATTTTGAATATTTTTTGATAGCTCTGTTTGGGAATTTCAAATCCAGTTTCAATGAGTTTAATTATTTGGTCAAAACAGTAGAAGGAGTATTTATAAAATAATAAACCCGGCAGATCTACATGCTCAAGGAGAGTCCGTAGTTGAGTGTCTAGGACTTGTTCTATTTCAGATGATGCAATTTCTAAATTATTTGACTCATTTTAAATTGACCCAATAGACTTTGATTGAATATTTCTTCGTTAAATTTTCTTCCTGTATACATAATGACCAACAACCATAAAATAAATTAATTTTATAATTTATTTGTTAATTAATTTTTATAATTAAACCATCTAAAATAATGCTTTGAATATATAACAAAAAACTATTTTCTTAATAGAGGTCACAAATAACAAACAAATTGATACACACATTTCAAGTATTCGAAAAACACATACACCATGTATTTGATATTAAATTATTGAGATAATTTTACACCTAGCTTAAACTTTTTTTAATATTAATATCAATATAAAAAATCACTTTCCTTGTTTATTAAATCAAAATATATACTTTAAACACAAATAAGATCAAACAATGTATCATTTAAAAAACAAAATTTGTGCATTATTTAATCTCATCAAAACCTTTGAGTGTTAATTTCCAGAGACAATTAACCATGTCGTCATCTTTTTTAATTTTTATTATACGGTCGGCTTCATTTTCATAATTGGTTTTAGAATCCTTATATTTTTAAATTTAAGTTTTATTTACATTTTCCGATTTATTTGTCCCAGAATTCGCAAATTTGTTAAAATCAAAATGGGAGAAGCCCAAAATTGTCAATGCTCGTAAACTCGTGGTGGAATCAATTGCTATATTTGGCAAATTGGCCGACTTTTGTGACAGCTGAGAGTCGAAATATTGAAATATTTTCTTTAAAATTATTATTTTTGTTACTTTTATAAAATTTTTGAGTTGATCAGTTTCATCGTTTAACAATTCTGTATTTAACCCAATATTTTTTTGAATTGGAGAATGTTTTCTGTTCTTATTTAAATTTGTTTTAAATTCTTGATAGTTTCTTTCGTTCTGTTCCATAGAGTTTTTCTAAATTTTTTAATTACAAAATACTAGTTTTTCTAATTTTTCGTTTGCCGCGTAAATACTTGCTCGTTGTTGATTGCGTTCTTCAATTAGCATTTTTATTGACGTTCTCAAAGAATCTATCGTTATTTTCGCTTTGAATTTATTTTTTATCTCATCGGAATGAAGCTTCTTAATATCTTTCTGTACAATTTCTGATGTAATCATACCTTTTCATTTTCTAATTTTTTAATAATCGTGTGAGCTGAAATCAACTTTGACCTTGTTTCTTGAAATAGCTGGTTTACTTTAGAATAATCATTAATTCTCATATCGTTATATTTGTAAAAATACTTTGATTTCAAGTTATGCTGACTTTTGTTAGAAATTGCCAAATTTTTTTGTAGTTGTTTTATTTTTGTCTTTAGCTGTAAAACTAATTTTGACTGACTTTTGTTCATGCTCTTAAAAGTCAAAAGTTAATTCAATTACCAATCTTTGGGGTTCAATTGACTTGTTCAAGCGTAAATTGTTATTTTTTGTGCAAAACTTTTGACAATGTAAGTGATTAATTATTGATTCGTTTCTGACACGAACTTTCCATTTTTCTCGATATACGTTTAACTTTGTCAAGAGATTGCGATTTTGACAACAAACCGTTTCGTATGATTTCTCGAGACTCATTTTGCTAGTTCTCAATTCGTAAATCTACAATAATCAATAATATCAATACCTGGAATCGCAGACTTCCGTTGAATCGCAAAACAGTGTTATATTGTTTTTTTGCATTGAGAATTTGAGTGTTTCTGCGAACTTTGATTTTCATTGGCGACACTCCACGTGATTTTGTGACTGGTTCTGGACCTTTTTTGGTCAAATAAATTCGTTTAGGATAATTTGACCGCTGTTTCTGCTATTTGGTTATGATTTAATCAGAATACCAAATCTGTAATCTTCTCCTTCAGTGATTTTATTTCCCGTTTATTTCTAATGTTTATATTTTTAACTATACTCCTCATTTTCTAGGTACATTTGCTTTATAATTATTTGATTATTTTTGTTTTGCGAACATTGCTTCTTGGCCTTTATTACCAATGTCCTTGATTTTATCTTGACTATGAACTTACTCAAAATGTCCCGAAACTGCCTGAGACTGAGTCCGCATTTCATTCAAGTTTTGTTTGAGTTGACTTATCTTTAGTTGTTCCTGACGTGTTATTAGTTATTTTACTTGTCTTGAATGTTTAGAGAATTTTTCTTGATTTAAAGTAATCTGATTTGAGAATTCTATATTCCTCTCATTGGCTGCTTTCAATTTGTGATTTAAATGATCAAATTCTACTTTTATGAGTCAAAACTTTACCAGATTTTATTTTCTGTTTAGAGAAAATGAGTTCGTGAATTTTAGACTGTAATTCCACATTTTTGAGCGTAAGACAGTCAATGTTTTGGTTTAAAGTGAAACTAGGCATATAATAACGGTAAATATACTTTATTTCACTAAGACTCTTATTTTGTTCTTGAATAATCTGTAACTGATTTATCTCATCTTCGAATTTTTTATATATTTCTTGTCTATGTTGTTTCTTATTTGAATATTTGAGTTTATTATTATTGTTTACTCTAAAAGTTTTAAAGTTACACTGTTACAGTCTTTCGTCGCAACTAAGATTTAATTGATCAGAAAGTAATTTGTTTTCTTTTTTCACAGATTTTAACAAAGCGCGAATTCTTTGATTAGATTGTGAAAGTGCAGAAATTTCTCGGTTTTTGACAGTCAGACAATTTTCTAGACATATTTCTTCATTTTTTGAGTTTTCAACATTTTTATAAGATTCCTTACTTTTTTTAATTTCTTTACTGAAATTTTAAATTCATGCATTTAGAAACTTCAAATTTTTTATAACTAAATTCAGTTCATTACATCTCGTTCTTGTCCTAAGCAATTCTTGGTCCATATTTTTCATTTCATCATTTCTACATTCAGTATCTTCACTATACTTTTTTCTTAATGAAATGTTTTCGGTTTTAAGCTTTTCAGACGATAAAGTCATTTCTTGAATTATTGACTTTAGATGAGATATTTCGTTCATCAAATTATTTGTGCTTCCAGAAGAATGTCCTTTTTCTCTATTAAAGCTATTTGTCAATTCAAATAAAACCCGGTGACGATCTGGCTTATAAGTCTTGTCATATCAGGTGTATCGTTCTGCAAAGACTTCAAAAATTTCCAGACATGGTTTTTATCTTCCTTAAAATGTTTTTTAAGAAAAATGATAAATTAGTAAATTCGAATATTACTTCTAAAGTTTTAATTTTTAGCTGTTCAAGTTGACTTTTATTCATTTTTCATATTGCGATGGAGATTAAATTATATTACAAATATTAAAATATTTATAAAATATTAATATGAATTAAAAAATCGAAAATGTCGAGAAAGGAGGTTTAAGCAAGGGGAAGCTTGAGGATTCTTCTTAGGTAGAATGGCCACCAATATTCTATGGAAAATCTCATAATTTTTCTGTGGATCTTTGCTCGTTTTTGAAACGATAAATCCGATTTTTTATGACTGAAAACTCTACAGAATCAGGTCGGCGATAAAGCGATTCAATGCTCCTAATGCTTTTCTTTCATAAATAAACGTATATTTTTTTGGTATATTATATACAGTCACTGTACAAAATGGCATCTTAATTTTATTAAAACATGCATAATAGAAACAAAAAGGAAAAGTTTTCTGTATCATCTTAATCCAGGACTCATAGAACAAGTTGATTACATTTAAAGGCAGTGTAATCTATTATCCTGATTTGGTCATAATTTACGCTACACCCCAAGAAAGTAGATAAAAACCAAAAAAGTTTCAAATTGTTATTAGGCTTTATGTTTCAATATAATTAAAATATCTCTTAAACAAGTTAAAATATTTTATGGTCTCTGTTATATTTAAATCTTGTATATATTATTCAAATTAAGTGATAAGAATGATATGTATATTTAATGTATAATTTTTAGCACACCTGGCAATTGCAGAGGCACTAAGAATAAAGGAACGCTCATATTCTCCTTATAGCAAATTCAGAGTTGGGTGTGCGGTCTTGTGCAGTGACGAATCCATATATTCAGGTTATTTGTTATTTGAGACTGTTTCAGGATGCAATGTTGAAAACGTTTCATATGGGCTTACTATATGTGCAGAAGTGAATGCAATCTGCACCGCCGTGGCAAATGGAAATAGAAAAGTTACTCAAATTTATGTATCAAGTGACACGTCTGAATTTTTATTTCCATGCGGTCGGTGTCGGCAGTTTATTATCGAGGTATTCAGTTTTTAATATTCAATGTTTGGAGAAAATATTGAAATCATATCTGTTAATAAGGAAAAAGAATTAGACAAAATTTCCATCAAAAAGTTGTTGCCCTCAGCTTTTTTAAATCTCAAAGATTAATTCAGTTTCATAACATTATTTACTAATATTTTCATTTATTTTTCGGTTTGAACGTTTTCTAATAAAATGAATCACTAATTAAAAACAACAGAAAATATTATAGAATTAAAACTCATTTTAAACCGACGACCTATTAAGATTTAATGGACTTTTAACTCAATTAATTGTTGGTGATTCTTGGGTTAAATAAAAAAAAACCCTCTTTGTATAGAAATAAGTTTATTAATACTTGATTAAACAATTATTTGATTTTCGCAAACCAAACAATCATTTTAATATTTAAGCAATAATTAGCAACTAGGAAAATACAAATATATACTGTTTATTATTTCATCTTTTAAGCTTTATAAAAATCCTTTCAATACAAGTTTAGACTATAAAACCAAATCCGCATTCTTATCAGGATATGCCAATCTTTTTTAATAACCGCTAATTAAAAAAATAAACCAAGTTATTGTTTCTATCTTAAAGACTACTTTTGTATTTTAAATTAAAGAGTGCATTACAAGCCACTAGTTTTCAATATACTGTCTAAACCCAATATTTCTGTTCAAATTAAGATCAAAAGCTTTCAGAAAATATTCAAATCATTTTAGAAAATACACCGCAGTCTTGACTAAACCGCTTTCCGCAATTATTTACCAATTTTTTTTGCGGTTTTTATTTGATTTTGAAGATATTTTGAATATTCAACCACAAAATGAACTTGGAGAGATCTTTGACCGTTTTTTATCGATTTGAGATTTATTTCACCACCGTAGTCAAATTATTCAAGTTTAGATTTAAAGACTTTCACTACAAACTGAAACAAATTGTGAAAATACCAGCAAGGCGAAATATTAATACTAACATTGAACTAAGAAAAAAAATATGCAGATAATAATAAATAGAAAGTAGATTATCTGTATGGAAGCGTCTTGTTATTCATGAAAATGTCAATAGCAAGTTGAAAAATGTCATTAGCAACTCTTTTTATCGAAAAATGGTTAAATATTTTTCTCTTCCAGGCAGAAAACAACAATTTACGAATAGAACTTTGATTCTTAAAAAAATATTTTTTTGATTTCATTAAAAACGTTAATGCTTGTTTATATGCGGTTCAAATGCGAATTTTCAGGACTTTGAAACTAACTTTTGCGCTTTAGACGTTAGAGCTTGAAAAATCATATATAATTAAATTGATTAAATATTTTGTCTCGGAATAATATGAATCTTATACTTGATAAATAGCTATGGAAGATCACTCAGAGGGTTTCAATCAAGGATATCAAATTCCTCGTTTAGGAGAAAAGGAATAAGAGAAATGATGATATTAGAACTTTTGTAGGACCATATCTGTTATGAATTCCACATGTGCAAGAAACACACTTTATTTTTAGAAAGGAACCGTTATGAGACGAAGAAAAATTATCTGGCCTTTCTGATTATTGTTAGAAAATAAAGCTATTATTTAATATAATTATGAATAATATTTTATCTAATTAATTTTAATAAATGTCGAAAACCCTAATTTACGTGTAATTGGGTTTTGTTGGTTTTCGAAGAAATAAAAATGTCCTTTTTAAAACATGCGAAGGATATATTCGACTTAATTGGAAACTGGGTTATAATAAAAGTAGTATTTTATAAAACTCAATAAAAGAATCATTTTATTGGAGAAAATTCGTATATTACCTCCAATATGGATCAATGGATGATAGGACTGTTATTCACATCCATATGTGCAATATTGTGCTTGGTGGTCTTAACTGTTTTTCTGTCAATCCCCAAAGTAACCATCTTTGTTAACATTCTAAGATTTTTTCAAATCTTTTAGACTCCCGTAGAGGTTTTCCTTACTTTTAACTTTTTAAAGTGAAATATCTCGAGGCTGAGAAGGAATTAGCCCATAAGCGACTTGAATTTATACATTTGGGGACTCAAATCGAATCTCTGAACGAAAAAATACTCGAACTACAAGAAATGGTTCAAATCCCCTTTATTTTAAACGAACAGAATTCCTCTCTTTCTGAGGACAACCAACAAACACGTGACCACTGCCAACAGCTCGAAGCTTCCCTAGAATCCCTGGAAAAGCAAAATAAAGCCGAGCAACGTGAGAAGGATGAAATAAAGACACTCTTCTCTGAAAAAATTGGAGATTGATCAAATTCTCGCAAAAAATGAAGAATTGGTTCAAAAAATCTGCGAATTGAACAGTCAACTGACATCAAAGGACAACGAGTATTATTACGTAATAAAAACCTACAGAATCGAATGTTTGATGAGCAATGTGAGCAGATTGGAAAAATCAGAAGCAGTCATGGAGGTAGTTTATGTGAATTGATTGTGTAGAGACAAGAAGTGCTGATTGAGAATGTATTGTCTCAGTATTTCGTGGATGGGAGAGACGACGACGTGGTTGATCTTAAAAAAACGGTGAAAGATCTGCTCTGTCCTCACGAATTAAGAGAAAATTATTTGTCTTGTCTTAAAAGACTGAATCAGAGTGAACAATCTCAGTGCACTCTTCAAAGTTGGTCTCACTGTTTACTTTTAGTTCGATTGGAGGAGACTGAGGACACACTTTCAATCCGAGACCGGCAAATGGAGGATCTCACCAAAGAAAAGTGTCAGTTGGAGAGTAAACTGTCTCTCACCAATGATCTTCTTAATTCTACAATGAAGTAGTCTGTTTATAGTTAGGTCTAGTCAAATATACGAGGAAAAAGCAGAAATATTATTGATGGAAAGGGAAAGACATAAGAACGAATTACAACTGAGGGATTGTCAAGTTAAGATAGCCAATCACTTGTACTGTTGTGAGAGTTAGGAGTAGATCTCATCTTAAGGAGTACGACGACCTCATTAACTCTGTTCGGACTGCAGTATGTCGAGATTGGTCTAATTGTAGAGAGACACGATGGAGGAAAGATACAGGAGTGCTCAACTGGTGGTGGGTCGACATGAGCAGACCATCCACGACCTGTCTAATAAGTAATCGTCTGTGCTAAGTTGGCAGGATTAAGTCATTGGAATGTTCATTGTCCAAGGCCAATGCACTGAATGAGTCCAATAAGCCATTTGCCAGGCCTAATACACAACATCCATGTCTCCGCGGATTCCTTAACCAAACAAGGGATTCGCTTATGAGGAGTGGCAATTCTGTGTCTGACTACAACTTGCCTGTAGTTACCCAACAAGAGGAATCTTTGTCCATTCGAACTAATTATAGTCCATCCGTTGTGTCTTCCTGTTCAGTGATCCAATCATCACTTCTAAACACAGTCCCTCCATTGATGTCTTCCGTCATCCAAGAACCCCCAGTCCCTCCCAACTCCTTGCCTAACTGCATGAATTCTTCACTTACGGTGCCATTCTTACCTCACATTGAACAAAACACTCAGTTGCCTTTGAATCCACCGTTTTGTGACACTGCTACTCTTCCTTTTACCAATTCTCCGACATGTATGCCACAACAGAAGAGTGGGAATAGTTGTTCCAGCACGAGTAGTGTGAAAAAGGATCCTGGAATGGTTTCTAATTTATTTTTCATGCCCGAATCGATGGGAGAGTCTCAGTTTGACGTACCATTTGCTGTTGCCGAGATCTGTATGTGTTAGATCAGACGGTGGAAGCTGACAGGTGTGTTGGTGGTTACAGTTGTAGACAATCCGTGGAGAGTTTTCCTCTAATAATCGTAAATGTGTCCTCTCAGGGTCGGTGTCGTCTCGGACTGTGGAATCCAGTACGAATGAGCACATAATATAAAACACTAAGTTGTGTGTCTGTCTGTCTGTCTGTCCGTGTACACTTATATATCTAAAAAAGGAAATGTGTAAGATAAAGAAGATGAATTCAAACTCTTCAAAGAGATCGGTCCCTTAGGAACATGAAATCAATAAAGAGGTTAAATATGATGAGATAATGAAGGTGATTCGACCTCTTCACGAGATCGGTCCCTTAGGAACATGAAATCAATAAAGAGCTTAAAAAGATATTCATGAGATAATGAAGGTGATTTGACCTCATGATGAGGTCCCCCAAAACCTTCAAGCCAAAAAATTAAAAAAAAATTATTTTCTGCGTTTTTTTAAAATGAACAACAAGAAAGTCCTCGACTCACATGATGAGGTCCCCCAAAACCTTCAAGCCAAAAAATTAAAAAAAAATTATTTTCTGCGTTTTTGTTAAAATGAACAACAGAAAGTCCTCGACTCACATGATGAGGTCCCCCAAAACCTTCAAGCCAAAAAATTAAAAAAAAATTATTTTCAGGTGATTCGACCTCTTCACGAGATCGGTCCCTTAGGATCTCTCTTGGTATATTATATACAGTCACTGTACAAAATGGCATCTTAATTTTATTAAAACATGCATAATAGAAACAAAAAGGAAAAGTTTTCTGTATCATCTTAATCCAGGACTCATAGAACAAGTTGATTACATTTAAAGGCAGTGTAATCTATTATCCTGATTTGGTCATAATTTACGCTACACCCCAAGAAAGTAGATAAAAACCAAAAAAGTTTCAAATTGTTATTAGGCTTTATGTTTCAATATAATTAAAATATCTCTTAAACAAGTTAAAATATTTTATGGTCTCTGTTATATTTAAATCTTGTATATATTATTCAAATTAAGTGATAAGAATGATATGTATATTTAATGTATAATTTTTAGCACACCTGGCAATTGCAGAGGCACTAAGAATAAAGAAACGCTCATATTCTCCTTATAGCAAATTCAGAGTTGGGTGTGCGGTCTTGTGCAGTGACGAATCCATATATTCAGGTTATTTGTTATTTGAGACTGTTTCAGGATGCAATGTTGAAAACGTTTCATATGGGCTTACTATATGTGCAGAAGTGAATGCAATCTGCACCGCCGTGGCAAATGGAAATAGAAAAGTTACTCAAATTTATGTATCAAGTGACACGTCTGAATTTTTATTTCCATGCGGTCGGTGTCGGCAGTTTATTATCGAGGTATTCAATTTTTAATATTCAATGTTTGGAGAAAATATTGAATGAAATCATATTGTAATAAGGAAAAAGAATTAGACAAAATTTCCATCAAAAAGTTGTTGCCCTCAGCTTTTTTAAATCTCAAAGATTAATTCAGTTTCATAACATTATTTACTAATATTTTCATTTATTTTTCGGTTTGAACGTTTTCTAATAAAATGAATCACTAATTAAAAACAACAGAAAATATTATAGAATTAAAACTCATTTTAACCGACGACCTATTATGATTTAATGGACTTTTAACTCAATTAATTGTTGGTGATTCTTGGGTTAAATAAAAAAAAACCCTCTTTGTATAGAAATAAGTTTATTAATACTTGATTAAACAATTATTTGATTTTCGCAAACCAAACAATCATTTTAATATTTAAGCAATAATTAGCAACTAGGAAAATACAAATATATACTGTTTATTATTTCATCATTTAAGCTTTATAAAAATCCTTTCAATACAAGTTTAGACTATAAAACCAAATCCGCATTCTTATCAGGATATGCCAATCTTTTTTAATAACAGCTAATTAAAAAAATAAACCAAGTTATTGTTTCTATCTTAAAGACTACTTTTGTATTTTAAATTAAAGAGTGCATTACAAGCCACTAGTTTTCAATATACTGTCTAAACCCAATATTTCTGTTCAAATTAAGATCAAAAGCTTTCAGAAAATATTCAAATCATTTTAGAAAATACACCGCAGTCTTGACTAAACCGCTTTCCGCAATTATTTACCAATTTTTTTTGCGGTTTTTATTTGATTTTGAAGATATTTTGAATATTCAACCACAAAATGAACTTGGAGAGATCTTTGACCGTTTTTTATCGATTTGAGATTTATTTCACCACCGTAGTCAAATTATTCAAGTTTAGATTTAAAGACTTTCACTACAAACTGAAACAAATTGTGAAAATACCAGCAAGGCGAAATATTAATACTAACATTGAACTAAGAAAAAAAATATGCAGATAATAATAAATAGAAAGTAGATTATCTGTATGGAAGCGTCTTGTTATTCATGAAAATGTCAATAGCAAGTTGAAAAATGTCATTAGCAACTCTTTTTATCGAAAAATGGTTAAAATTTTTCTCTTCAGGCAGAAAACAACAATTTACGAATAGAACTTTGATTCTTTAAAAAATATTTTTTTGATTTCATTAAAAAAGTTAATGCTTGTTTATATGCGGTTCAAATGCGAATTTTCAGGACTTTGAAACTAACTTTTGCGCTTTAGACGTTAGAGCTTGAAAAATCATATATAATTAAATTGATTAAATATTTTGTCTCGGAATAATATGAATCTTATACTTGATAAATAGCTATGGAAGATCATTCAGAGGGTTTCAATCAAGGATATCAAATTCTTCGTTTAGGAGAAAAGGAATAAGAGAAATGATGATGATATTAGAACTTTTGTAGGACCATATCTGTTATGAATTCCACATGTGCAAGAAACACACTTTATTTTTAGAAAGGAACCGTTATAAGACGAAGAAAAATTATCTGGCCTTTCTGATTATTGTTAGAAAATAAAGCTATTATTTAATATAATTATGAATAATATTTTATCTAATTAATTTTAATAAATGTCGAAAACCCTAATTTACGTGTAATTGGGTTTTGTTGGTTTTCGAAGAAATAAAAATGTTACTTTTAAAACATGCGAAGGATATATTCGACTTAATTGGAAACTGGGTTATAATAAAAGTAGTATTTTATAAAACTCAATAAAAGAATCATTTTATTGGAGAAAATTCGTATATTACCTCCAATATGGATCAATGGATGATAGGACTGTTATTCACATCCATATGTGCAATATTGTGCTTGGTGGTCTTAACTGTTTTTCTGTCAATCCCCAAAGTAACCATCTTTGTTAACATTCTAAGATTTTTTCAAATCTTTTAGACTCCCGTAGAGGTTTTTCTTACTTTTAACTCCTTAAAGTGAAATACCTCGAGGCTGAGAAGGAATTAGCCCATAAGCGACTTGAATTTATACATTTGGGGACTCAAATCGAATCTCTGAACGAAAAAATACTCGAACTACAAGAAATGGTTCAAATCCCCTTTATTTTAAACGAACAGAATTCCTCTCTTTCTGAGGACAACCAACAAACACGTGACCACTGCCAACAGCTCGAAGCTTCCCTAGAATCCCTGGAAAAGCAAAATAAAGCCGAGCAACGTGAGAAGGATGAAATAAAGACACTCTTCTCTGAAAAGAAATTGGAGATTGATCAAATTCTCGCAAAAAATGAAGAATTGGTTCAAAAAATCTGCGAATTGAACAGTCAACTGACATCAAAGGACAACGAGTATTAATTACGTAATAAAAACCTACAGAATCGAATGTTTGATGAGCAATGTGAGCAGATTGGAAAAATCAGAAGCAGTCATGGAGGTAGTTTATGTGAATTGATTGTGTAGAGACAAGAAGTGCTGATTGAGAATGTATTGTCTCAGTATTTCGTGGATGGGAGAGACGACGACGTGGTTGATCTTAAAAAAACGGTGAAAGATCTGCTCTGTCCTCATGAATTAAGAGAAAATTATTTGTCTTGTCTTAAAAGACTGAATCAGAGTGAACAATCTCAGTGCACTCTTCAAAGTTGGTCTCACTGTTTACTTTTAGTTCGATTGGAGGAGACTGAGGACACACTTTCAATCCGAGACCGGCAAATGGAGGACCTCACCAAAGAAAAGTGTCAGTTGGAGAGTAAACTGTCTCTCACCAACGATCTTCTTAATTCTACAATGAAGTAGCCTGTTTATAGTTAGGTCTAGTCAAATATACGAGGAAAAAGCAGAAATATTATTGATGGAAAGGGAAAGACATAAGAACGAATTACAACTGAGGGATTGTCAAGTTAAGATAGCCAATCACTTGTACTGTTGTGAGAGTTAGGAGTAGATCTCATCTTAAGGAGTACGACGACCTCATTAACTCTGTTCGGACTGCAGTATGTCGAGATTGGTCTAATTGTAGAGAGACACGATGGAGGAAAGATACAGGAGTGCTCAACTGGTGGTGGGTCGACATGAGCAGACTATCCACGACCTGTCTAATAAGTAATCGTCTGTGCTAAGTTGGCAGGATTAAGTCATTGGAATGTTCATTGTCCAAGGCCAATGCACTGAATGAGTCCAATAAGCCATTTGCCAGGCCTAATACACAACATCCATGTCTCCGCGGATTCCTTAACCAAACAAGGGATTCGCTTATGAGGAGTGGCAATTCTGTGTCTGACTACAACTTGCCTGTAGTTACCCAACAAGAGGAATCTTTGTCCATTCGAACTAATTATAGTCCATCCGTTGTGTCTTCCTGTTCAGTGATCCAATCATCACTTCTAAACACAGTCCCTCCATTGATGTCTTCCGTCATTCAAGCACCTCCAGTCCCTCCCAACTCCTTGCCTAACTGCATGAATTCTTCACTTACGGGGCCATTTTTACCTCACATTGAACAAAACACTCAGTTGCCTTTGAATCCACCGTTTTGTGACACTGCTACTCTTCCTTTCACCAATTCTCCGACGTGTCTGCCACAACAGAAGAGTGGGAATAGTTGTTCCAGCACGAGTAGTGTGAAAAAGGATCCTGGAATGGTTTCTAATTTATTTTTCATGCCCGAATCGATGGGAGAGTCTCAGTTTGACGTACCATTTGCTGTTGCCGAGATCTGTAATGTGTTAGATCAGACGGTGGAAGCTGACAGGTGTGTGGGTGTGTTACAGTTGTAGACAATCCGTGGAGAGTGTTTCCTCTAATAATCGTAAATGTGTCCTCTCAGGGTCGGTGTCGTCTCGGACTGTGGAATCCAGTACGAATGAGCACATTTTATTATAATTCATTTTATTCACATTTGAATGAATTTGTCATAAATAACTTAGCATTTTAACAAAGAAAATTATTCGAAAAAAGGATTTCTAGGTGCAGCGAATTTCAATGAAAATTACTTTCTTTAATTGTCAAAAACTACCAGCTGGAGTCTTCGGGTTTGCACATTTCTTGGGGTGAGAAAAGCCAAACAGGAAATAGTTTATTTGTTATAAACTGGATTTAATGAGTTTTTTAATTTAAGAAGGTTTAAATCAGAGTGAACAAATTTATATAGACTGACATTGTCTTTGAACATAACAAGCCTGATTTATTTGTTTTGACTAGATAAGGAATCACATTTTTTGGCTGAAGTTTGGATAGCATCTTCCCAAAGTATACAGGAAGTGGAGATTGTAAAAATGAGAAAATAATAATTATTATTCAGAGTTGGAATTAATCTATCATGAAAGAGTGAAAATAGTACCCATTGTATTAAGATATAATGGACTTTTAACTTAAAAATACCTAACTATGCACGGTTGTTTAATATCAGTGAAATACACATGCATACATAAAATCACCTTTCATAAAAAACCCTTCAGAGCACAATTGTTTTTTATCGGAACAGAACTGAACCGTGGGAAAGAACTCTTGAATTGGAAATAAAATAAAAAAGATTCATCGTCAAATAAGTGTGACTACAACGTTCCCAATGCCTGTCAGCACCTCGAAAGGAAAGAGGCGAGCTTGCCTATTTGAATCACGTTTCGAATAGAGGAAGTAGCGACAAGATGATTAAGATTATTTAATTATTTCTCCGTAAAGTTGTTTTTGGAGGACAAAAAGCCAGTTCTTCTCCAGAGAAATTCTATATGATCTCATCATGTGGCGCGGAGTACCTCTCTGTAATTTATTACACTTCCCCACATCCCCTCTACAGTCTGAGTATGTGCGTGTGTTTTAGGATCGATTTTACCTATAAGTAAGAACGTATTTAAACACGTACTACTGATTTACTCTAAGATGCACGCAACCATGGGCATTTTACCTAAGGGGCATAGCCCATTTAACGATTGTTTGTTCGTTCCAATTCAACTGACGTATGCATCAAAGGATCGTGTGCTTTTCGAAACTCCATAGATCGATAAAACGGATACTCAATGCTAGGGATACTTTGGAACCTTTCAACTTCGTTTCTTGAATACTAAATATGTAATGCATATACCCTTTCTGATAGGAGTATTAATTTTACAATCTTGTTTAAAACAAAACTAGACTACATTGTTTTCACGGAACCTTACAATCATTTGATGTTTCTTAGGACACTGCTTTTCTTTAAGAATGATTCCAATAGATTGTGGAAAACCAAGCACATCTTCTTTAGACAGTTTTTTATATTCATGGCGTCTTTATGGAATTATAGCAAAAAGGAGAAAAACTGTCAACTATTTTCCCATCCAGTATGGTAAAATGTTAAACAGTGATTATCTTTGAAGACACAACGAAGTTGTAAAGTGTATCTACATTTGTTTTGAGTCTATGTTATTAAAAGTGGAAGAAAGATACAGGCTCCTCGGTTCAGTCTATAATTTTGACGCAGAATGTTGTAATCCGAGTTGATATGTCAATTATGACAGAAAAAAAGTTCAATACAACAAACCTGATATTTTTGTCGACGACAAAATAAAACAGAAAATAACTTTAATCGAAATAGGCATTAAATCAAAAGACTGCCTCAAACAAATCAAAATCGAGAAATTTCACAAATACATGATTTATTTGCCAAATGAATTTTCGATACTCCATGAAAAAGAGGTGAAAACTATTTCGATAGTTTTGTCGTTAGATGGATTTTCTCGATATGCTGCAAATATTACATGGATAAAATAGCCGTTGAAAAGCAACAAGAACTTACATCCAATACGTTGTGATGACACGAACTCTCAAAAGTATGTTAATTAAACACAAGCATGAGATAAAGGTATATAGTGAAAATTACGCTTTTGCTACCAACCAACTTGTAAAACTGGCATGCTTGGGATACGTCGATTGAAACTATGGGACATACAACAACTTTATCCGGCGGAGAGATAGAGAGCAAGGAAAGTGAGGAAATATTATCAAATTCTTCCCCTAAAAGGAGAAGAGAGATTTCCAACAATAAAGAGTGAAAATTTTAATTAAATAAGCGTAACCTTAGTTAAATTTTGTTTTGTTTTAATAACAATTAATTTAAGTTTTTGCTAAGAAATCAAGTGAACTATGAATAATGAAATATAGAGTTATAATAAATAAATGGAGTAACCAAGTAACCAATAGATAATTATTTTGGAAAATAGCGAATTAATTTAAAGTGAGTGAGATATGGCAGCCACTGCTCGAATGGAAAAAGAATTGAAAATGAAGGCACAACAAGTTGCGGAAACGTCTACGTTACCATTAGAACAACTAAGGGCCCGCTGTCTTCTCAGAGGAGCAAATGGAATCAAAGGACTTGCTCGGTTAGTCACCGTAACTAATCACTGAGGACATTTAAAATTATGGATGACGACAACAGTCGCACAATCGACTTTAAAGAGTTCTCAAAAGGAGTCCGGGATTATGGAATTGAAATGACCAAGGCACATTTGCAGGAGTTGTTCAAGGAAATTGACGTAGACAGCAGCGGGACAATCGACTTTGACGAGTTTCTCCAAAAACTCAGGGTCCCATCGTAGTAATCTTTATTACAGCCACCAATGAGCAGCCACAGAAAGAACTTGATTTCCCAAGCCTTCGTAAAACTCGACAAGACGAAGGACGGTCAGATCACCGTGGACGACCTCCGCGGAGTCTACAACGTCAAAAAACACCCAAAATATCTTAATGGAGAGTGGTCGGAGGAACGATGTCTAAGGACTTTCCTTGACTCGTTTGATGCACCAAACGACAAGGATGGAGTGGTACATCAATTCCTGTCAGTATTAGGTCACCAAGGAAGAATTTGAAAACTACTACGCCGGAGTCAGTGCTTCGATTGACCACGACGCTTATTTCGATTTGATGATGAGGACGGCATGGAAGATTTAACATCACAACTAACATTAAATAAGATTGTTCAATTACTTGTAATAGTCTGAGAACTAAAACAAATTGTAAGCTCTGTAAGAATACTTTAAATCAGCTCAGGGCAATATTTAATTATTCACTTAGCTCAAACAAATTCGATTTTCTACAGATTAAGCAGACTACGTAAGCATTATTAGGACGAATATTATGATGTTGTTATATTCATAATGGTAGGAACAATTATAATAGCTATTTTGTTACAGTTAAAAACATTAAAAACTTATTTTTCTTGAGAAGAAGAGATTTTAAAATTATTTATATTAGAGTCATTTAATAGTTTTTGATGAATATAATTAACATTTTATGCTCAATGAATAAAATAAATAATTTATAAATAAAATATTTCCGCTACAAATCTTGTTATGTCTAACGATAGCGTTTCTATTAATTCATATTTATTTTAGAAAGCTATAATAAACAATGTTATTAACTCGCTAAGTGGAATTTTCTCCGATGAAGGGCTTGATCCAAATATCCTTGATAACTTGTCTCAAGTTAACGTATCAAAATATGTTTTTCAGAAATGGACTAATAAACTCCTCAATTCATCAAAAAATGGCAGAAAAGTGACTAAAAATTTAGCAAACTCAGCTCACATGGTCAAGTTAGAACCAGCTATAAGACAAGGAACCGAATTAAAGCCTCTTGTCAAATTAAATATAGTTATTTATGAACATCTAATGATAAGAATCACTTCGACGGGTCGCAAGACGAGGATTGGGCGAATGAAAGTGAAGAAGAAGACGAAGAGGAGGCGCAATTTGCATATTTGGAGGATATAAACAACGAAGAGTGTCCTCCGGATGACAAGGAGGATAGCGAACAAGTAGTAGCCCCCAGGTTTAGGAAAGGAATTGAATTCCGACGATGACGTATCCGATGAGGAGGCCCAGTCATTTCATTCAGAAAACTTGATTGTCTGTCAGTTTGAACGAGTTTGTCTGTCAGGAGTGACTGGACAGGTTTATAGAACAAAAAATCGGTGGAAGGTTAATTTGAAGGACGGAGTGATGACTCTGAATGGAAAAGACTATCTTTTTGCTAGGGCCATAGTCGAGTGTGATTGGTGATTCACTTGTTTAATGAGATATTGTTACTTTGCCTCTTCGTTTATTTGATATTATAAGTTATGGAACCATCGTTTTCCATTTAATTGATAAAATCCTGATTTGTGTTATTATTCGCAGTTACAAAAAACTTTTTACCTTGAAAAAAGAGATGAACTTTTAAAATAAAGTCACTTTAATGTCGGATAATTAATATTTTAGATAAAAATGTTCGAGTTGTTGAGAAATCAAGTGGCATCTTTACTATGAAGTGTTTTCAAGTTATAAAATAAAGTGGAATCTTTACTACGCAGTAATGGAGGATATGGAATTATTTATAGAATGAAATGATGCAATAATCACTGGTTTTTAAGGGAAAATAAGATACATTTACGCCTGTGTTTATACGTTTTTTAGTATTTGTGAATTGTGCTCAAACAAATATACTGACTTTCAAATTTCAAAACATAATCTTGAGGAAGTTTTTCTTATTGTAAAGACGTTATGATTTGTAATTTTAAGCACAAAAATAATGGTGATGTAAAAACTTGCAAAAAATCCTTTTAAAATCTTCCTTACTAATGTAAGGAGAATATATTATCTATAATCATAATTCTGTAACACATTGAACTAAAACTTTGTAAAAAGTCTACTTCACTGGTTTTAGGTAAAACGATTGTAAAGGAACTGATACAAAATAATACAATCTTGTAGAAAAGACTATCTTCTTTCTAGGGCCATAGACCAGTGTCAGTCGAAACCTCTGGCACGCTAGGACCATCTACTCTTTGTTTTCTCGCAGAAAGAGACCGGCACCTCGGATGAATTAGAAACAACTGGCTCTTTGAGCGTGTCTCAATAGCCGTTCTCAAAGTGAACAGTTTTTCAATTCTCTCTGCGGGTAGTCCCTGATTGCTTTTTGTTTCTTTGTTTATTCTACAAAATATAAAAATACAATTAAGAAACCCTGTGCAACAGCTTTTTAGAAAATTCATTCAAGCTCGAATCAATATATCATAGAGGCTTAGAGAGCTTAATTAATCTTTTTTATAGGCAATAAGCAATTAATATCGAATTAATTAAATTACAAATCTTATTGATCACTGACAAAAATATATCTACAAAGACGAAATGTTCGAAATAAAAAAGATTCATCGTGAATCCAAAACAACATCTTTTGTCTTGTTTGTTAGAGAAAGAGAGACCGATCTGTCTGAGTGTTCTTTAATATGGCTATTTCAATTATTCACCCCAAAATAAGCCATAGTAGATTTTTTCAGACAGCATAGCTACACAGGAATATAAAATTAAAACATTGGTATTATAAACAAATGAAAAATAAGTATTCGAGCTAATCTGGATTCCAAATTCCATATTCTTCAAGAAAAGTCGATAATTTATTTCCGACAAACATACCAGCAGAAATCGACGTTCCAACAACTAGAAAGACAATGAATATTCTTTTCTTGTCAATGGTTGGGTTTTTCGAAATTTTCAGAACAGGGTTCTTTTTGAAATTATCCCTATTTTTATGCATTCCAGCGATATAAATGAATTCTAATTATTTATAATCAAATCGATTTAACGAATTATATCCGATTGCTTCCTTTTTTAATTATGAGGACGCATATTTCAAAAATCCTACAAAAGTGACTAAAATTAGCATTTTCAAAGATGGTCTGAATTTTCAACAAGAGATTATTCTGATAAATATATTATTTGCTGTTTTTGATAAGTTTTTTTGACCTATTTCAGTAAAGAAAGCTAATATAATTTGTGCTTTTGATTAATTCTTTTGATTAAATTGTACAATATGATTTAAAATATTTAAAAATTAAGTTTTGTAATTTTTGCTAATTATGGAAAACCAAATATTTTAAAAGAAATAATTTTGTGTGGTATCGAATGGGTAGAGAAAGATTATCACAACTTGATAAGGTTACCAACAGTTATAATATTAATAGATCAATACAAAAAAGTTGACTTTTAAACCAGTAAAGGATAGAAATATTCGAGAATTAAATCTTGAAGTAACTTAGAATTGACAAATTGAAGGGTCGAGAAATATGGATTGCGCTCAATTCACTTTCTGCAAAAATTCAAATCGTGGAAAAACTGCAAAAAACAATCCTAACAACCTACGAGAACTGCAAAGGTAGAACACACTAAATATGCTTAGCTTACAGAACGTGAACTACTTTTTGATCAAATGACCGAAATAAAAAATTTGATTATTGGAATTAGCAGTTCAATCAAAAGTGATTACACGTTTTATGAATATCTCAGAATTTTCCAATTCTGTTGATCAAGAACGGATTCTGAATGCAACTTCCACAGAATATCGTATTAAACAAAACCAGGTTAGTTTTAGCGTGATTTTTCGAAGTTTTTTTCATCTCGTCGAAGGTTCATCCAGTTATTAGATAAGTATACGGAAATTCAGAAAGACTATCAACGGAAAACTCGAGAAGCCATTCAAAGACAGCTTGAAATAAGTTATTTTATATTTCATTCATTAAAGTGGACAAAAAACCTACAGAAGACCAGTTGGCCGAGATTTTCCTCAACGACACGACTAATTTGTTCACTCTGGATATTTCCTCCTCCCAGAAACAATTCGTTTTAACTAAGGTGGAGGAACGCCATCGAGAAATTACAAAATTGGAAAAAGAGATTTGCGAATTGAATTGCTTGATGGAAAGTTTTTCACTACAAATAGAAGAACAAGTAAAATCATCATTTGAGAAAGTAGGGAGAGATCATTGACCACATTTCGTTCAACTTGGACAGAGTGCTCGACTATGTAGACGACGGACGTCTCGACATTGAAAAAGTTGTCGAATATCATAGAAAACTAAGGGTTTAATCATCTAAAAACGCTTAGAAAAGGAAATTTCTCATTTGTTTGGTCGTTCTGCTTCTCGTCGTTATTTTTATTGTCGTGATTATTATTCAACGTAGATAACAATTTTTAATATTATTTATGCCTATTTTCCTAACTGTAGTTCTAATTAGCTCAACAAGTATAATGTTCTGTTTGGTTTAGGTTGTCCTTAGTGTTTAGACGTCTTTTGAGATTTTGGGTAAATGAAAGATAGAATGGACTATGTCAATATTATTAAATTCTTTAATTGAACTAAATTTGATATGGATCAATCTTCTATTACCTTGATGACCGATTTTCCCAATTTTGAAGAATACATAATATCTAGTATCTAATAGAGAATATCTATAGAAATCTTGCAAGGCAACTCGTTTGCTATTCGCGATGCAGCCATTGGCAAATCCTAATTGTTTTACCCTTCCACACTCTAAATCAGTTTAATAAATCTAATTTTGAACACGGATTTGAATTATCTTATCTTTGGAAATGACTTTTTGTGACTAATTTATGAAAATAAAAACAGAGAAAGACAATATATTAGAAAAATACTAACCAAAGTTATAAGAAATTTTCTTTCAATCACTCCATTCATCTCTATCAGCCCAGTCGTCATCATCATCTAGATTTGGTCAGAATAGAAAAACCAGAATTTAGGGCATCGTGACGGTTTTCGATGGCTTTTTTGAGCATAGCCGAGATCCCTCCTTCCTCAACGACGACTGGTTTGTCCTCCTCGACGACCTTAAATATATAATTCATAATTGAGTACCTTCGTCAGATTAGTCCCCTGTCTAATACTTGAAAGTAGGTCACTGCGAGCAGAAGCAGAAGAGGAAGCGGAAGAGACAGGCTTTGCTAATTTAATTTATCAAATTGTCAAAAACCTGCTACAGAAAGAGAGACTGGAGGAGGCGGTGGAGGAGGACGTGCCGCGTTTGTGGAGTCATTTGAAAGGTCTGAATTGTTAACAAACGCTCACTTCTCATTGGAGGAGGTGGAGGGACATCAACATTATTTTCAGGTTTGGGTGGAACTGACGGTGGCTGGGCTGGTGGAGCCTCAGGTGGCCTTGAAGCAGGAGATCTTGGAGCAGGGGGTTTTGAGGAGGGTATTGATGGCGGAGCAACAGGAGGAGGTTTGTTTTCAACTTTTTTCTCACCGAGAGAAGTTTCTACAGTTCAAATAAAAAAGGAACTTTTAGTCTGATTTCTAACAGCTTCCATCCCCCCATTTTTCTCAATAAAGTCATAGATGAAGTTCAAGGTTTCTGTGTCTTTAATGAGATTAGTGTTAATTCCCGCATTGTTAATTATTTCCAACAAAGCAGGATCCGCTTGAGCAAGCTTTACATTAGCAATGGTAGGATACATCAAATCCCTTGGTAGGGTCCCACCCGACATGAGAAATATGCCTATTGATGATATTCGTAACTAGTTTACTTGAAATCTTCAGGTCCACTTACCATGGAGGTAGTGATTACTTTTTTCTTGAACTTTTTTGGTTTTTTGTTTTTTGTCGTGTCTACTTTATTTGTTGGAGAAGGAATAGAAATTTCGGTAGGCAATACAGGGGATATCGTGGTTTGAGGTAATTGAGGCTTTCCTGTGTATATAAATGAAACGTAACTCTAACGATTGATCCTAGCCTTCTCTCTGAGCACTTGGTAGAAATGTTCGGCCTCGAATTTATTAGAGAAATTAAGTCCATATATTGCATTCTAAGTAAATCATAATCACGAACTTTGGACTCAAATGTATGAAATGTTGGTTTTAAAGTCAAGTAATGAAATCCCGAATACAGAGATTCTATCAATAAAATTCGATTCTTGGAACCTAAGGTACTAAAAAAAACCTGGGCAAGGGAAAATAAGTAGATTGCATAACACCGATGTATGTGATCTTTAACTGCACAGGCAATCCCAGTGTTATCATATGTCCATTTATCAAAATTTGGCTCATTAGCTTTGAAAATCTGGACAATTGCCGCACTTAAAGACTATTTGGTTCTCAATACATTCCTGACCTGTCGTCCCTTGCCAATAATTCTCAGTAGTGCGAGATTGTCGTTTTCTGTTATAAGGGATGATCCACAATTTACAAGTCGGTTTCTTGTATAAGTCGGAATGTTCATTCTTAGTTGTTGGCTGTATGCAACAAGAGATTGTGTCTTATTTCGATATTACGTTATCAATCAAATTTATGCTTAAATTACTAATTATATAACGGCTTATCATTTCCGGGTTGAAATACGCATCAAATTCGTTATAAGTAAGGCAACCACAAATATGACCTTAAAATGATTCAAATATGATTTTAAAAATATGACTTTTTTGACCTTATAATTAGAAAATATGACCTTATAATTAGAAAATATGACGTTATGGCCAGATAAATTGAGCAATCTTTTGGCCCTTTTTTGGAGGCGGGAACTAAAAATCGGGACTAAAATTTATAAATAATCAGATTTTTAGCAACAAACCTTATTTTTAAATTTCTTGGACTTTTAGTTATCTAAATTAAAATAGTCAAAAATTCAAAATTTTAAATAAAATTTTCCAAGAGGCTGGGATTTTATCCACAAGCACGTACTTCCCAGAAAAACATGGCTAATAAATCATTCACCTTACGTCAGTTCTACTGGAACTTATATATCATTTAGAATTAAAATTTATTAAAATAACACATTAAATAAGGTTTAATATTTTCATCCTTGAAGTTTCTGCCTTTCGCTAAAAGTTTATTTAGCATCGAGAAACTTCTTTCAACAGATAATGTGATTCTTATAACTTATAAGACACCAAGACACCAAAACAATCTGATCACTTCATCCACTCCCGCATTTTTAAGCTGCACTTTTTTTTATTTGTTAAATGCTGTAGTTTTCCAGGAAATAGTTTGATGAAATGACTGTTTTTCTCTTAAAAAGAGTAATTCTATCGTCTAGAATGTAACACGAGCGAGCAAAGTATCTTGCCCATGTTGATGACGGCGACCAGACAAGCTTGTCTGACTATTGTGGATCAACTCACTGGTCTTAGGCATTATTAGAGTAATCGAAAAGGCCTTATATTTTTCAAGTTCACAATTAAAAAAATTTTAACAAATATTTAATTGACAAAATAGTGATTATCGACAGTCCCAAAGTCGGACAGACGTGTCATTACTACAACTCACAGCAACAGGAAATTTCGGATGATATTCTACGGCTATAAAAACAAAAATCTACCAAAACAAGTCACAAAATTGTCATGAAGTGCAACAGATTTGACCAAAGTGCCAGTCTCCACTTGCCAAGCCTTCATAAACCCATCATCAGCAACACTGCTTAGAATATTCCCTTCCGGTTCAAAGCAGACGTAGCGAACCCAATTGTCATGTCCAGACTAGACATTACCCCTCTTACAATTCACCATGATCCAAAGACACAAACCAGAATGGGCATTCCACAGACGAACTGTTCTATCCCTCGATCCCGAAGCCACCAAACAGGCCTAAATCGTAACCAACAAATTCAAACATCCGAATTAGCCTGTGAACTACCCCAAGCCACACATTCCACAAAGTGCTCATGTCCGTACATCACCACCTGACACTCTCCCGATGTGAATTGCCAAATACGAACAGTCTAGTGGAATATAACCACACAGAGCAGTACCTTATCATCAGAACAACTGGCAATAAGACTCTCCTCTCGATTGACCCTCGCCATCCTCACCCAACCATCATGTCCTGTCATAGACCGAACACAATACCTACCAATGATTACCAATATCAACCCATTCGAAACATCCCATACTTTAACAGTCCCATCTCGTGAGGCTGATACAATATATCTCGAGGAATATGTCACTGAGGACACTGTGTGGTCGTGACCGTACAGTGTCCTCTCACATGTCCTTGACTCCAAATCCCATAGTTTTATAGTCATATCACAAGAACAAGAACCTTCAATGTGACTTATTGATATTATACTTAACACTTTCCCGTCAAAGTCAAAGGAAAGATCCAGAATCGGGCCTGTATGACCTCTAAGTGTGTACTGAAAATCCCCACTTTCAAAATCCCACACCAAAAATATTAAATTCAAATAAAATGACCATTTCCAAATATTTTTAATATATTATTTTTTAATTAAAAATATAATTTAAATAAATAAAATATAGCAGTTACTTTTATAGTTCCATCGTGGCTTGCTGATGCTATCTGATTAAACACCACGTTGAATACAACTCTGGTGACAATTCCCTGGTGGCCTGTGAGAACCAACTTGGCAGGCAACATTGGAATAAAATATTTGGAATTATTTTTCCGTTTTATGTCCCCGTTCAAGTAAACTTCATTCCTGACATTACCCACAAGCGATTCTAATTCCAAAACCTTAAAATTATGAACATTTAAAACTCTTTTTTGAAGTCTAATGACAGAAGTCCATTTATTTTTTAGCAAGTCGTCGTATTTGGTTTCATTTAAAGAACTTTCTTCCTGCCAATGTGAGTTAGGTTGACCAACTATATTGGCTTCTGCCACAAATTCTTGATAGGAATTTTGAAAGCCGGCGGTTTTGAGATATGCAGCAATAGCTGTGTTTCTATGGAAATTTGTAACTACTAAAAATACAAGTCTTGAGTCTGTTTTGAAGAAAGAACCATTAAAAAAAGTTATCTAATCGCAATTAACTTGCTTTCTCAGTGAAATTCGGGTAAAGTTTAGTAAATTATACGGGAATCTGCACACAATATGCAATCTATTCAAATTAATTTATTTTATTTTAAATATTAAAAACTTAATTAATAAAGTTAATAAATAAGTGATTAAACGAGTGTTCAGAAACTTATTTTATTATTGAAATTATACTAATCCGTAATTTAAATGCTTAAACTTTTTTTTTGTCGAACAACACAATTAAACAAGAAAGAAATTAAAGATAGCTAAGTTAATTAAAGGCCTCACGAGACACCTAGCCAGCCTCGCGAATGGCGAAGCCGTTCCCTCGGATCACAGCAATCGACAGACGTTCCAGGAGCCAAGAAAACTCTCTTGGATCGTGACTAGTCCTTGAAATCCTTCGACCGAGCGAGCGAAGGAAGCGGAGTGTCTTGGGGCCAAACTGTACCCTAAGTTTGAAAAGAAAACATTCTCCACTTATGATGAAAGAATGATTTACAAACTGAGTATTAAAAAATGGAACAAACCCCGACTTTATTCTTGTCATTTAGTTTAGTGGCAGAAATACAGCGATACAAATAAAAAAAGGAACAGTATATTAGTTAACCTATATATTAGTTAACCTATATTTAAGGTCACAAATAATGTGGTTTAGGTAATCAATCAACCAATTTTGACTAATTTGTCTTTTAATTTTTTGTGTTATAAAATCAACTTCTTTTATAAATCACTTGTTAAGCCAAATTTTCAAAAATTAAGTCATTAAAATAAATTGGATATTTGAAAAAAGTAAATGAACAAAATCTTAAATTTTTAGGCTAAAAACATTTAAAAATAATTTGAAATTATGTTTCCATAACACCAACATGAAGTCGAATCCTCACATCATTTACGACAATAAAAACATAGTCAAATGTGCCAGCAAGCAATTGAATGATATAAAATTCCAATTTACCAAAAACCGAAAGAATTTAAAGCCTAACACAGCATTCAACCAGTAAACAAAGTATTCCAAATTGAATTGTAGTTTCCATACCATAGTGGAAATAATACAAAATTTTAAAAAATCAGTCCCGATCTTTGAATTCTACGACAAATTGGTCGAGATCTGCGAGTTTCTTCGACCTATTAAAGTATAAAAATTTTAAAAATGTCATAAGAAATACGATTTAATCATTTCGACTTGTCTTTTACATTATTTTGACATTTCTCTCAACAACCCTGATCAAATCCTTGGAGATTCTTTGGTTATGTCAAATGAACAAGACTCCTTTCATTATTTTGTTATTTTTTTATGATCATCTCGTCTTTCTAGACTCGTTTCCTTATTTATTACATTCAATGCCGATTGGAAATGTCTAAAGTTGAGGACCCAGACTTGATGAATCCGATGTCCTTGATCGTTCTTAAAAAATGTTTACAGCATTTGGACTCGACGATTCAAAAAATTCACGGTCGTGAAGGATACCAAGACATTTCATACAACTGTGTATTTTAGGCATTTTTAATTCTGTTTAGGCTGTACACTGACTTATAATATTTGCAAAACTTTGATGTCTTCGGGTCGTTCTAAAATGGTAGAAATCAGTATTTGATTTTCAGGCCCTTCCCTTTCTAATTCACACGATGGAAATTTTGGAGGACCAAGAAACATTGCTGAGGGGAATCGACTTTCTATATTGGAAGGCTACAATAAATTTTCTTCTGTCTCAGTGTTATATTGACTTACATATTGAAAATATGATTGAGGCACAGTTCAATTTAAAATACATTTAGAAACAAGTGCGGAAAACTTTTGAACTGTCCAATCAGCTTTTGAACTTATACAAAATAAGTTCAACTCCACTTACAGAGGAAATTCAGATTATATTTAAAAAATCGTTTTTTATTGTAATTCTTCGTCGATCATAATTTAAGACCAACACGATGTTCTTTCGTCATCTGGTATTTGAGTCCAGAAAAAAGGGACGGGGATATTTAAAACCAAAAACAAATGTTAACTACAAAGACACTGCAAATGTAATATAAATGTAACAAGTCTCGAATAGATATGGCCGTCAAACAAGACCGAAAGATTACTTAATGAAATGTTTGATGGTCCCTCCGCACAGTTCATGGCCATTATTGAGTCTCTGGTATTAAGAAGACGCCGATTACTGGAAACAGGACCTCTAGGAACGGAATTTGAAACCGACATTTTAGAGGTCACAAATGAATTATTCGAAGCTTCAAAATACTTGCTATTTGGTATATTCTACGAAACTTCCTTTATTGCAGGCTCTTATTCAAAAACTAATAATTCTCCAATGAAATGCATCGTTGAGAATACCTCTATCCTGGAGCACGCATTCGAAGGTAAATTACGGATTGGGAATATCTTGATTAGGTGAGAATATTATTACTTTGGATGCCGTATTTGAACTTGCTAAAGTTGCGTATAACCTAGAAAATTTTAAATATTTTGAAGATCTCAATCAAGTGATCAAAGCAAATATGAATGTTATATTATTAAAAGTGTATTTATAGGAATCAGAACAAAAACTTGATTACATTTATCATGTGATGAATATTTTGTCTGTCATGAAAACACTCAAGAGTTCAGCCTTTAATCAACGGCAGATTGAAGGTAAAATCAATCAAAAATATTTTAAACAGAAAAATATAAAATTTTTCAAGCTGGGTTGGAATCCATAGCATATTTGATTAATACAAAAGTATATATGACATTGTCAAAAATGATAGATTCGCGAATACATTGATCTTACGGAAGATTCGACGGCTGTGATTTGTGAACATATTCTAACTGAGGTTAAGCGATTTCAAAAAGATTTTCGTAGCAAACAAAATGAATCTCTACTCAGTAACATAATTGAGGTTGTCTTTTTTATTAGTTATTTTAGCTTTCCCCCACTTTTGGCTTATTGGAATCAATTTTCGACAATTCAAATATTTGGAAAAATCATTTTCTAATATACTATGAGATATGCGTCCGGTATTATACATTAATAGTTTGCCCTTCAAAAAGAACTATGCTGGTTTCAGGTTATATTGTATTTATAATATAAAGACGAAATTCTTTATTTTGAAAATTGTATACAAGTTTCTAATTTAATTCTTTCTGCACTAAAAACAATTAATGAAAAGAGAAAAACATGTTCAATTTGTTTACAAACGGCATTCAGCGTAATCAATATCACAAAAATTTGATAGAATGATTCTTCAGACCAAAGCAGTACGGTGGATTCAAATAAAACAGAAAATGATTCCATTTTTCTGTCTGAGCTACATTCTGAGTTAATTTTATACTACGCTGAAGTAAATTTGATAATTGATGGTTAATATAATTTTTACATCTAGATTTTAAAAACAAACCTAAAAACATTCTTAGTTGTCAAATAGAAACTTCATTGGCAAATTTAAAATGCAATAAATATTATGAACACTACCAGCTTTATAAAATTGCCAGATTGTTAAAAAATAAATCAGAAATTAATGAAATCAATTTGAACGTTGATTCTGAATAATTGAGTTTTATAGAAAGCAATTTCAATGTTGAGGAAAAACTCGACATTCTTTACTCCTCCAATAGATCCTCCTCAGAACTACATTTTGAAAGAACCCGACGTTATTCTAGTGAGCGAAAATGAAATCTGGATTTCCGTCAATAAAACACATTTCATTAAAGATGTATAATTATCTATAGAATTTGTTTCTAGGCTTTTTATCTTCGATTGTTTGGGAAGCGAGTTTCTGGAAAAAACAATCGGGTATTTCTAAGTGACTACGATCTAAACGGCTGCGAACAATTTTTAACAAAGATCGGTCCTCAAGTGATTAAAATTAAAAATTTAAAACCGGGACTGATGTATGCATTTGCAGTTGGAGCATTTGATAAAAATGGAAATTTAATTAATGGTAAGTTGGGGGCACAAACTAAAGAAATATGCGCGTCATACAAAAATTTATGTTTCCCCTTGTGGAGTTATATTTCTAAAGTAACAACTAGTTTAATATAACTAACAGATTTCATATGAACTATCATTTTACAACATTACAAACATATCCACTCTTCATGTTGTTAATTTTTTTACATCTTCTGAAGAATACAAGTAGATTTATTATTTTTATTTTTGAGACTGAACTTTGAGTTCATTAAAAATTTCAGTTCTTTTTCTTTAAAAATGTTTCTCACAAATTTCTTAATATTGTCCGAAATTCAAGAACAAAAAACAAAAATAAACATGTCAGCGATTCGTACCAACTCTATATTTCTGGACAAATATGTATTTAAAATAAATATCATCTTAGTATAAAAAATTAAAATACGGAGTACTTTTGCAATCTGTATTGAACCTTGCGATATTTATGGAAGATATTAAGACAGTGGTAGAAGTAATTGCAAAAATATACGCAAATTATTCAATTTTTATATACAAATCAATCTATGATAAAAAAGTTGTTGAGGTTAGTTTTAAAGTGGGTTATGCTTCATAGGATTTAATAAAAGTCATAGTCGTCATTGGAGAATTACCTAAAAAATCTTTAACCGCAAAAATTCTGAATAATAATTTTGCCCGAATAATATCTGGAACTGCTCTTTACGTTATTAAAGTTGCTTAATTCTTATTAGCCTGTTTTAGAATTTGATCATACTTGGAAATAAAGACATTCGAAATTATATTTACCAAACAACGAGGGCAATAATATCATCATTCAGTGACGTTCATTGTAAAAAAGGGGATGCCAAAGAAAATCATTACTTAAGCAATATTAACCATGTCCTGGCAATGAGTATAAACGACAAAAACGCCAGAAAACAAAGTAAGCATTTTATATACAACAGTGACTTCAATTGAGAAACAACTGAGTGGAACTGAAGATATCCCTACCATTTTTGCGAGAATAATAAGTTATCCTATAAAGACAGTTTCTCGTGAAAGTAGACACTTAAACACTTAATATTAGTACATTTATTTAAAAAGAACTCCCAATATCTGGAAATTGTATGCAAATGTCTAGAAAAAGCATTTTTTGAAAGAGAATATAAAATTTTACTCGATATGGTAAATGACACCACCGTATATATAAATCGGTTGTTATTTAGCATTCTAATATGAGAATAGACGATTTGTTAAAAAGGAAGTGGCACAACAGGTTAATTATAAAACAGAAATAATTTACTAGGATAAAATAAAAGACAGGACTACAAGTAAAATACAGGAAATGGTTTTTATTACTGCTTATATTTATAGATCAAAAACGACGAAGGAAGTAAATTCACCAACGTTTGTTATTATATAATCATTGCAGGCTGCGAAAGGATATAGAAAGGCTTTTTCTGCAAATTCGACAAGGAAACAAAACAGATTCATCATTAGAAAACGAATCGAATTCGAGAAGCCTTGGAAAATAAAAGTATGAAATATTTTGATAAAATTTCAGTTTTATTTTTACATGGGGACAGCAATAATTGAAACGTTATTAAACAAATATTCTAGACATGTCCGAACTAAAAATAGGCATAGTTGACTATAACAAATTTAGAAAAATATTATTGGAAAATGAATTTTGTTCATTTGAATCAAGTTACGTCCTTTCAGAACGTCCTAATTTGATGAATGAATACGATGAAAAGATTGAGGAGACAAAAATATTGAAAGACTCCGAAAAAATTAATTCAACACTGAATAAAGCTTTTACGGCTCTAAGGAAAAGCATTGTATAATGAGACTATATTTTTTTAGGTTTTGGCAGAACGATGGGATCACCCGATAATCTTACGAAACAATGCCAAAAAAATCTACAACTTATTACAAAAAGTCGAAATAAACTTCATAGAACTAACCGGCATGGTATTCTATAATTCAATCATCACTTCACTGTCGATTATTTGCAATTTATTAATGGACATGCAATTGATGACCCGAAACCTGAATAATGTTAGTAATTATTTTTTGTACATCTAGGAATATTATTCGGACGTTATTACTACTGAAAGTTTAGTTCACACTATAAATAACAGCAATTTTGAAGATATGCAAACTTTGAATAATTTATGGATTAAAAAATTTGTTCTAAAAGTAATTGGTCTTGCCTACAATTGCAAAAAATATGAAACGACTATTTTGTTATGCCTTAAGTTGTGTGCTTATTTCAAGTTTGTTTCGTTCTTGATATTTAGCGACCGAACATGGCTTGTTGGACTCCCTCTAACACTGCATTGCACAGAAATTTTGATAACCAAAGAAAGTATGAGTCTATTTACTTATTCAAAGTTATTTCAACTACCAAACTAAACCATTTATATACAAAATATTTTACCGAAAGCATAAAAAACGCAATTCAAAAAATAACACCCAACCGATCACCAATTGGACTTAGAGATGAAGCCAAGCAAATATTTTCTTGCTATTTGATCAGTGAAAAAGGAGGTAACTATTCATCATATTTTTCAAACAGTGGAATCACAGTCACCAAGCATGAATATCGGGCTAATAAGAGTGAACCCGGCTCTGAATGTTGATAAAAATCAAGTGGAAACAAAATACAACGCTGCTATTGGTTTGTAGTAAGTGAAAACTGACGTTTAGACGAATCACTAAAAACAAAGAACTGGAAAAATATTAGTCAGTGTTTTGCCGAGCTTGGAATCTTGCATCAAAAAACAGACTGCATAAAGTCAACATATTTATATTTACTCTAGCAGAAAGTCTTATATAAGCTGGGTCGCCGGAATATTTACTACATGTTACCGAAAGAGTATAAATGATGCTGAAAATATTGCTCAAAAGGTCGAAGAACTTTCAACAATTGGAATTTTAAATAAAACTTCAGGGGACTTATATGAATACCTTCTGGCTGCCCGAATGGCAATCTATATATCTTTGTTTAAATATTGCTTAATATATAGATACGTATACAACAAAAATGTAAATAGACAGATCGTTTATGGACTCATTGCAACTAACGTCATTAAAGTAGTCATAAATAAAACTAACCAAAGTCTCTATTGGCTGAGTCTGGGCAATATCCACATGATGACATGGATTATGCATTGATAGAAATTGGATGTCAGACATATGTGAATCTATTCGGATTTGAATTCGATTATAATTATCTTGATTTGGATCTTGAATCACTGGTAACTAGTGTATTTTGGCTTTCCAACTTGTTTTATTCTTACGGATTCTACACTAAAGTGAATACTTCGTTATATTTTTTTATTAGGTGTTGCCATTGTTGACATTGTTGAGTTTATTTTATAATAATATCGAACAAAAGGCGGAATTTGTGATAAAAATTCGAATATTAAGGTCTAAATCACTACTAAAACTTGGATTGATGGACGAAGCGATCACTGTTTTTAGATGGATTATCGACGACTACATGTGGTCGGAATTGGCGACCGAACCAATTCCTCAATATAATAAATTTATCAATGCTCGTCCACTAAGCGAAGAGTCAAATTTAAAGGTTTTTTGTTGTGCTAATTTTTGAGATTTTGGAATATCTGATGAATACCAAACTAATAGAAAAGCATATAAACGAATTCAAAACTCCTACGAATTATTCGATATATCTTCTTTACTCAATGATCTTCATAAAATTGGCATCAGCGATCGAAGGAATTCCTACACATTTTGGAGATGACGAAATTAATACAAAATACAAGGAAACTATTCACGGAAATATAGGCAAATGATAATACATTTTTAAGCTGCAGATCAGACAATTGAAACCAATTATACAAGATTGGTAACTTTCTTGAATAACGAAATTCCGCTGAGCGATGTAAAGTATTTGGTGCTTCAGAAATGTAATACAATTTTAACGGAAGCTATAAAATCAATAATAACATCAAGCATATCTCAACTAAGTCTGTGAAAAGTAAAAAGTTAATTTAGATTCAATCGAAATTGAAATATATTTCCAACTTCGTCTTGTTCTTGGAGAATTACATCGAGAAACTTGTTCCAATGAACACAGCATCAAAATTTTTAAGGAAAACATGACCATAATGAGCTACAAAGATTTCAATCATATTTTCACTAAGTATTCCTAAAATTAAAAATCTCAGGTTTAACAAAAAAGAAGGATTGAAAGGAAACTCAAAAATGTTAATTAATTCATTTGATTTTAGAAGTGAAAAATTTGACGAACAATGTCGAGTTTCCTTCGAGGTTTGGAGAGAAAACACATTTGCATTACTATATTCTGTTCAGGAAGAAATTGGATACGGCCCGATAATTGGTTTGGAATAGTCAATAATTATAGAAATCGTCACTCCGTGGATAACTTTCATCGATGGCATCATTGACATTTTTAAGAAGAGAAATGACTCACATGGATTCTGCGAACTGCTTTTGCTGAAGTGTCGATTTCAGGAGAAAGCCCGGCTTGGAATCAAAAACATTCTTTTAGAACTCCAGGCATTTTTTCCTAATTATTAAAGGAATGGATTGATAATATTGAGCCCGGGTTTAATTATTCCGCCACGTTTTGTGAAATTTTGGCTGCTTTCACTTGTTTAAATTCTGATCACAACTTGACATTCCTGGACCATTTCTCACTTCTAATGATCGATTCTATTCTCGTAAAAATAGAAAATGCGATTTTAATTATCGTATGGGTCATTAAAGTATTTCTAGTATTCGTTATATGAGGGAGACTCTATATACAGTTCCTTTGTGATGCCATTAATCAAACTGAAATTTAGGACAAACTGTCTAAAATTGAGAAAGACGATTATTTTTCCCGAAGAGAAGTCACTTTTATATAATTGACATTTTTATAGTGCACAAGAAATAAAAAATAGTCTAATCACAATACAAAAAAACTTGTTTCAACTTCTAGATGATTTAAAAATTATCGAAAATTCTGATTTTTTGTTACAAGCTGAATTTCATCTAGAAATTGGTAATCATCATAATAAATTGGTAGGATATGTCCAATCCTTGATGTACTGCCATGGATGTATCTCCAATCATAATATTGAGCACATGACTATTGGAATTTCCCAATATTTTAAATGCGGGATGAATTTAAAGTATCGAGTTCTTTTACTATCTAGGTACCTTAAAAAGTTGATCTTAACTTTCGTGGCTTCGTGTGCAAGCGAAAGAGAAGGGGCCAATACGGTTGTTCTTTGTTGAATTATTAGAAGGAAGAGGATGGCCTAAGAATAGTTCCAATCGACTGCTCTAATGTTAAATTACAGGCATGGAATGGATTACAAATGGTGAGTCTGATCAGCTCTGCAGATAATGCAATAAATGAAACTAGAAATTTTTCAAATAAAATGGAAAAGGCAGTAGAATTATTCGTAGAAAAGAAAATTTTTTCGAGTTCCTTATAAATATGCTAAAATAGCACAAAAAATGGATGTCAAAAACATAAATCCGACTTTTTTCCACGTATTGAAAAAAACCGAAATATACTCTCGAAAATCCGAAAATGAAAACTATCACGGTACAGTAGGTAACTATAAAATAGACATTTTTGCTCAATACCAGCAAATGAGTAACAATCATTTAAATTTCATAATCAAACATTTTGAGAACAAGATGGATCCTCCAACAACTGGAAAACATGAAAATCTATCTCCAATCACACCCTACTCTTCATCAAAATTGAGTCACAGACTTTTCTTTCTACACTCCTTTCTAGCATGCATTGACAAAAGTATTGCTGTCTCAATTATCAATAGACTATTCTGACATGGTAGAAAATCTGAAAGCACATATTTTTCTACCAGTAATGTCTGCTAGTCGAATAAGTTATTTATTGTATGGCAGCTTTTAGAACCGGGGTTTATTGTGCAGTGGTACGAACCCACTATTATTGGGACAAAATTTCTCGATGAAAAATTTGACCAGGATAGAATTGTAATGTTTTCGGCAATCCTTACTCCGAGTAAAATAACAAAAAAGAAAACCACAAGAAGTCCAGTAATTACAATTCGCCGCTTGACAACAACTTGTCAAATGCGTCAGTCAATGAAAGCAGGGTAAAACTATCACAACAATGTCAGAATGAACTTGCTTAAGACGGTTTATGGTGAAAATTTTAACAAACTGCAATCTTTACTTGAAATAAAGCAACCTGCAGGGAAAAAATGGAAGACATTAGTGGGAAAACAACTTGAGGCAATTTGTCGCTCGACCGTTATAAGTACGCTCTTACTTTTAGAATCAATTTCAAAAATACTTTTTTATGAATCAAGATTTGGTGTTGATCGACAATATGAATCTGATGGAAAATTTTGTAATGTTCATTAATTAAATCAAATAGAACTCGATTCCCTTAAGAATGATAAAAGACGGTGATAAATTATTTTCCAAAAGTCCCGAAAATTATTATGATGATAAAGAGGTGATTTCCTGGCTGCTTAAAAAAGATAAATAAATCATTGTAATCTCTAACATTTTATTAATAAAGTAATTAAATGTCATTAATACTACAAAATCAAGCGTAAATTGTATTAAATAAAAATAAAGCAATTCGTTGCGAGAACCCTGTAAAATTGCTCGGTTTATTCTGGCCACTTCGTTATTATATTCATAGTAGGGGCATGACAGTAATTATGTATGCTTCCGCATTTTTATGTTCGAAATAGTTTTAGGTGATTCCCAAAAATATTTTTAGTTCAATTAATTTGTATCACTCAATCAATATAGCCTTTTTCGCAGAGCCATAGTATTTTATAGTTCCGCATAGGTAGGACACACACTTTATTTTAAGAAAGGAGTTTTATTTTTAGTTAATCTTAGGTAAAACCGTGGTCTGATCCTTACTTGTTTTTTTTCTTGTGTGGGTCCAAGATAGACAATTCAGTTTCGCAGTGACTAAATTAAAACCAATTTTTACTCCAATTTAATAAAAGTGAAGGAAAATGTCCCGATGGGACTAACTCTCCCTTTAAAGAAAGAAAGTTAATGATTTTGAATGCCACCTGTGTCGACGCGTTTTCTGTGACTGTTAACAAAAGACAGTCAGCAAACCGGCGGTTTCCGCCAGTGTTCAGGCTACAAAATATGCGTGGATTTCGGACGCTCTCGAGTTTTTACGCCCCTTCTTCAAAACCTCTAAAATCTACGGAAAGGCTGCGACTCAACTTTCTCCTGACATTGGTTAAAAAATTTTAACGAAAACTAACGATCGGAGGAATAGTAGCTGGCTTTCCAAGCGAATCTTGATTGCTGTGCTGCGGAAACTGCTACTTAATCGCGGCGCGGCTTCGTTGAGCTGACCCTTGGCCTCTCGAATATCCTTTTTGTTTCTTAGTTGATTTATTTATTTAGCTCCTGCTTCCTGATTGATTCATTTCATTTTTCAGACAATAAAAAATAGACGAAAATTATTTCAAAGTGCCGGTGTATTAGATGGCCTGACAGTTCCATCAGACGATTGACAACGAGACTATATGGTAAAGATGTGAAGTCTCTTTAGGATATTTATTTAGCCTTTCAATCTTCGTCCCCAGCCGACGAAGAAAAGAAAACGATTCAGGGTCAATGATTCCGTACATCTCAACAGCTATTGGTGCAAATGTATGATTTCTAGCCATGAACAAGTATTTCTTTGTGATTTCTGGCCAGGGACAAGTTTTGTAAAACCGGACTCAGCAACTGCCGAGAACAGATTATGTGCTGAGAATTTGTCGGAGCTTGTTACGTCCCAGATGAGGCCTTTCCTGTGATCGAAGGGAAATGTTGTCCTGCCATCTGGCGCTTTCCATATCCGAGTGGCAAGAAAAACGGCCTGCGCTGCGATTCATTTCATGCTTAAAAAAATTTAATAAAATAATTAAATGTTGTTTTTTAATAATGGAAAACTATTATTTCATAAACCACTTGTTGTTGTACATGTTTTACGGTTAAATTATAGACAATGGACGACAGTCTTGAATTTGAGGTGGACAAAATTTTAGACCGAGTCCAACATGGCGGGGTTTATTATTATCTCATCAAATGGAAAGATTTTAACAAGTTAATTTTTACATCATTTTAGAGAAACTTGGGAACCAGAAAACAATTTATTTTGTCCAGAATTGATTTCCAAATATGAATCAAAATTTTTAAAACAAGATCTCTCCTCTCGATTAGTGGCAGGCCATAAGATTGAGACTATATTGGCTATGACTAAAGCAGATGAAAAGCTCTGGTTTGTCGTGAAATGGTATTTAATTATGTTTATTGCTTTTAGGGAGCACTCTATCGAGGTTGATTTCGTTCTAGCTTCCCAGGTATCCTTGGAGTACCCTGAACTCGTTATTAAATTTTATGAATCATATTTATAACATTTGTATATATGGTTTAATTTTTACTGACTAATAAATTTGCGAAATGATATGTAATTAAGACTCAATTAGGATGCATGTATTTTAGTTAGATATTTTGTTGCTGATATTTATGTTGGACCTCAATGGTTTGATTGACATGCACTAAAAATAATTGGCGTTTTATAAAATCTATCCATTAACTTTTCCTGTATTGTACAATAAAAGTAAACTTAATGTTCATAATCACCTATTTATGTCAACTCATGTTATTCCTGTCGTTAACGTTTAATTTGATTTAATATTGTAAGAAACTGATTGTTAGGTATGTTAAAATTGACTAAGCAGGGCTCAGTTCGATATATTTTCAAATACAAAGGTAATTTTGTTATACAGTTATATAAAGAAGTTTTGATGAGAAAGAAACCGTGACTCTATAATTACTTTCTATATCAAAAGATATTTTTTGAGAAACTCACAAAATTTTCATCCAGTCTTTTTAAGTTTTAAGAATTAAAAAGACCGTTTTTATTAAAGGAATTTATAGTATAACACTTTAAAGTCACCAATGAGACGGATGTGATAGGAAAATAGCTTAAGTCCTGTAAATTATTTTTTGTAAAAGAATAAATATTTTAAAGATATATTCACAAAATTAGTCTAATCATAAATTTTTTTATTAAAAATTGTAAAAAAACGTAAATCAAACTTGGCTGAAAAAATTATCATTTGCTCTACAAAATAAAAAAATGGAAATCTAAGTGATTAAAGAAAAAAACTAATCTAGTGTCTATGTTATCAAAATTATTTAAAAATGCAAAAGCTAAAATATATAATCAATATTTGGAATCGGAAAAAAATTCAGATAATATATAGTACAATTCACTTTTTAAAAAATGGTGAATAATAAAATTAAAAACACCAGGAATTTGATAACCAATTTCAACAATTTTCGTCTATGCACAACTTTTCAAAAAAGATTACTCAAAAAGAATCACAAATATGATAGTGTATTTTACAAATCAACTACAAATTGTGCTCACGCAAAAACTAATAACGGCAATAACCATTAATTTCTTCACTAACAATCGATATCTAAAACAAAACGTTAATAGCAAATAAGCCCTATCCCACTTGATAGTTCACAAGTCAATTTAAATAAAGATTAAGCAAAAAATCAGTTATGAGGATGGAACAAAACAGTACATGTGCAATCATTGTTTTTATACACCCCGACCAGTCGATCACTTAGTTCAAACATGTGAGATCGCAGTGAGATCACGACAAACTGGGCATTTGACGTCCATTTCTAAAAATAATAAATCAATCAGACTTTAATATAATGTGCAATAATGGACACGTTCCGATAGTCCAAGGCAGCGTCAATTTCATCCATTACATACAAAGGGGATGGCTTATAGTGATGAAGTGCAAACACCAGAGCCAGACTGCTCATTGTCTTCTCTCCTCCGCTCAAATTTGATATATTTTTCCACGTCTTCCTTGGTGGTCGCACACTGTCAGATATACTCCCACGACAGTTCACCTGAAAATGACTCCCTCAGAGAATGGATTGAGTGAATCCACCAACTCCAACTCGGCGTCCCCGCCCAATGTGATCATTTGGTACATCTCTTTTAGTTTAAGGGAAATTTCTTCAAATCCAGCAGTGAACTCCTTCAACCTCAACTTTTTGGTTTTTTCCAAGTAACCGTGCTGTTGGTCCCGGACTTTGGTAATCCTCTCCATCACATCCACTTGTCGCAAATATTGCTCCTCCTCACAAATATACCCAAATTCACACCTTTTCCTTGTAATCCTCAATGGCTGCCATGTTCGGATTCAAGGTCTTTTGCTCCTTTTCTATCTCCTTTATTTTCGAGTCCAACTTCCCGACCACCATTCCTTCCAAATCCTCGTCAGACAATTGGGGCATCTCTGCCGTGACTCCGTCCACTTCTTTCAATGTAAGTTTATCGCGCTAAATATATAATCAAAACAAATGAGTACTTGTTGGGTCCAATGCTCACTTTCTCCATACAGTCTTTTAACTGGTGACTGATCATTTCAAATTTCTCATCCAATGCTATTTTCGACCGGCGAAGGTCTTGTTCCTCAGAACGCATTCCATCTATTTCCGACTCGAGTGACTTGAGAGTATTTCCCAAACTGACTGCATTTTCCTGAAATAGTCAATCTGAACATACAGTCGCCTCCTTGTTCGACATGATCAATTCCGATGCCTGCGAGTCAATGTCGCTGATTTCCTTCTGAATCTGTTCCAATCGTTCCTCCAACTTAGTCCTCTCAGCCTCCAGACTGCCCATTCTTTCCGAAGACTTGTTGTAATGCCTGCCAGTCATTCGAATCAGCCAAACATGTCATATCGACGAAGTTCTACTGAAAGACGACCAATTTCGGAGTTGACTGAATTCAATTTGGTGGTGGCTTCATCAAGGCATTTCTGAGCTTCCACGAATCGTGTTCCTCTGGCCTCGCTCAGTTCAGCGTACAACTTCTCCACCACCGACTTTTGCTTGTCTGCCAAACCCTTAGTCGAGTCCCTTTCTAATCGACACTGCTGCAGGCGCTTCTCATATTGGCCCACAGCCTTGGTGTCGACGATCACCTGAGATGCTTTCTTTTTTAGTCCTTCCAACTTTTTTTGACATAAAGACATGTTCTCTTCACAACCCTTAAAATCAAACATCCACGACAACTCGAATCTCCAATTTAAGTCTTTCCAACACGTGTTCAGTTCTTCTCTTATCGGTCCCCAGTCTATCCAAACTATCCGAAATAGTCTGTCTTTGAACTTCCAGATCTCCCATCTCCTTCATCAACTAAGAATTGTCATTTTATATCATACAGTCTCCAGTTTCTGCTCGGAAATCAACAATGTACTCGAATTGACTCCTTTTTGGTAGTCAACCGACGATAATCCCATTTTGTTACTCAATCTTCTATTTCCACCACCACTCAATGTTCCTATATCGATTAAGAGACACAATCTACCAGATGTTTCTATTAGTTGTCCATCCAGGGTCACTACCCGGTAACGAACACTTCCGAATGCCACGGAAGATGCCTTGTCGATGTTATCTGTCACCAACGTGTTTCCAATTGCAAAGAAAAAGGCGACGGAGAACCGTTCTTCTGTTGGTGTAATCAGGTCAAACAGCCTCTGCGACCCTTCCGGCCTAAATACAATGATTGGCCACAAAACTACACTTTCACTCTCTTTGAACTCTCAGCCTTTAATTTGCTTATAATCTCCAAGGCCACAAAAGTCGCCGATCCAAGATTCCGTGATTTTAACAACTGAATTGCCCTTTCTGCGGTGTCGAGATCCTCAACGAGAATATTATCCAGTCTTGAACAGGCCGTGGATATAGCCACATCATATTTTGTGTCAATGACCCCCAAATCTCCCTAAACATATTCGTCCGTCAATACAAATCGTCCAATCACTCCTTTCAGCGTCCCGTTCTTCTTTTCTTCCATCAAAGTCTTCATTATCGCCCCCTTGCTCTTGTTTGCCGACGAATGTGACCTCATCTCTTCCACATTTTCTCTCGTGTTGGCAATCTTGGAATTACTCACAAATATACCTTTTTCCCAATCGAGTCCACCTTTGAGGTTGTTTCCTTTAGCGATTTCTTCATAGATTCGATTTCAGTCGTGATTTGTGGCAGCTTTTCAAGATTTTCGGAATAAAGACTACAATAAACAATCCATCTACGTTTTTTTGGAAATCAGTGACTCTTTGAACTCATTGAGTTGAGCCTGGATTGACTCGACTTTATTTTCTGCCGAGTCAGTCTCACTTTTGTAAAAATTAAATTCTGATTCGGCAATTTCAAACTAACATTAGCCAGTATAGTACATTGTGCTTGGCCTTGTCAGCCTTGCTCTCCAATTCACTCATAGTCTGCTCCTGTCGTTGAATTTTGATTTGAATTGGCTGGCAATTAATACTTGAATTAAACTTTGGTTATCGTTTTGAGTGTTTCGAGTACTGCTTGAAAGTTTTTGTTGTGTTTTTCGTAATTTTCGTTCAGTTTTACAACGTGACTGTTCAATTCCTGCTGCTTTTCTTTTATTTGGGGGATTTTCCTGAGACATTCATCGATCTATGAATAAAGATTGACTCGTTAAGGTAAACTGATGTTTTCTCTGCTTCAACAGAGTCTTTAACATTCTTCAAATTGCTTTTGCATATTTTCTGGTCTTCTCTGACACGAATGTCCAAATATTCCAGTTTTTTGAACTTTTGTCTCGCGTCTTCGCCAATTTTGTTTATTTTTTTAAATTCCCTTCAAATGATTTGAAAACACACTTTTTTAATTCGGCATACTCCTTGGTCTTTGTGTCCTTCAATTCATAGAATTTTTGAAGATTTTCTTCGCATTCTTCGAGCTCTTTCTTTGCCATCTTTACTTTCGAATCATCATCAGATATTTGTTTTTTCAAAACAAATCTAAAAAACAATAATTTGTAAAAATCTTAATAATAAATATTATACACCAATATATATATTTTCAAATTATATTATCAATTAATACAATTAAATGCACATACATATGTTTTGAAAACAACTTGTTCTTCCAAATGGCCAGTTGATTTAAAAGTTGAAGAAAATAAATCGCCTCGTCCCGAGCTTCTCTGAGCTCGTTCTTCTCAGCTTCCGAATGCTTGATCTTAACAAGCTAAAACATGTTTTGAATCCAAAACCATGAAGACCGAGCATCCTGATACGACTTTGGTACACATCGATCACTCTTTTGTAGCGAATAGTCCCAATAATGTCCTCAAGGTACTCCAACATCCCCTCATCACTGGAGGATATTGGCTTCATCATCGCAATCTGCTCCACTTCTCCCTACCAACTGCTAAACAATCATCCGTCACCTGAAGAATTAAAAATCTGTTGTTCTGAATGCCGATTCCGTAACTTTTTAGTCTCCAAATAACATCGCGAGCCGTCACTTTCTCATCGTTGAAATAATAAGTCGAGGTCCCGTCATTCTGAACAGTCCGTCAAAGTACAAAAGTGTCCTCCTTCAATAGATTATGAGCAATCACTTGTTTGGTGGGAGATTCGGTGTCTATTTCCACACGTTTAAAGACCACGGAGACCGAACAGTGTTTGAGGTGGGGAAAATTTGAACTTTTATGGACAGCCAGAGTCTTTGAACGTATTTTGTGTGCACGGAAACCGAACACGAACAGAATGGCGTCAATTATGTTGGACTTGCCACTGCCGTTCGGACCCACAATGCACGAAAAGTTCTATGATTGATGTGAAATTAGCCTACATTATGAAATGGGCCGAGTTTGGTGACCCCTGCATAGGATTTGAAGTTTTCTAATGTCAAGTAGTCGATTACGTAGCGGGAATTGATGCTAGATTCTGCACTGCAGATATGTCGTCCTCAACTTCAATTATTCCTACAATTTTAATTTGGACATTTATTGCCTAAAGACTCGATTTCGCTTATTTTTTCACAATCAAATTCTTGTAGTTCGTCCATCACAAAGATAGATAGTAATGCCGCTAAATATATATTTTTTATACTTTCAATCAACAAAAACAATAAATAATTTAACTATTTTAATTAATTTTTCAAATTTAATCGACGATAACAATTTTTACACTGTTTACGTCGTTTGCAGTGATATATCTAGTCTGAGAAGAAACACAATCATTTAAAAAACTCAACAAATTATTAGTTCAAAGAATCAGTTAATTTGTCCATATTCTCAGTAAAAAACACAGCATCGGCCAACACAGATTCCACATTGGCATAACTCACCACATCACTAAACTGCCAATAAAACAAACCAAAACCGGACTAAAGACCGTATCCGTTTGTGGCACAGCACTAAAGCAAGGACCAAAATTGACGGCGACTGAGGCATCCCTGTACAAAGAGACCGTCGGGAAATACTTCCCTTCAAAAATATCGACAAACCCAACTCCTTGACTCACACCATTTTTAAAAAACTCAATCTAAAGTAGACTCCTGTGACCTACATATGACCCCTCGCAGGGTTTAGTGGACTGCTTTAACTTGGGGACGTCCACAATCTCCTCAAAATAATAACTCCCTCGATAACGCATCAACGCCTACAAATTAAAAATACAACAAACCTTCGATTTTAATGACTCGGGGAAAGCATAGTCGAAAGAGGGCATGTGAATCATAAACCCGAGGACATCCCCCTCGCCGTATTCCCCTGAAAAGTGTCTCCCTCGACTGTTGTGGAAAACAGTCCCCTTCCGTGATCTCCACGAATAACTCAATTCGTCGTAACCACACGGTGCCTGAGTAGTCGCTTACCAATATTCTTAAATACATACAGAAAAGGCGGGAAAATCCGATTCTGACATGGGCGTCCTTAGGGCGGGAAGTAAACTTGCATTCCCAATACCACGTGCCGTGGGAAATTCCGTGAGTAGCCCGCACCATGGAGTACCCCTTCAGTCCAGTAACCTCCATCAAATTATCCCCCAGTTTCAATTGGTGGGCTAATAGTGAATACCCACGTTGTACCTCGATCCACATATGACAAATGCACTTTGGCGGGAAGCCAAGCACGGTACAAAAAGGCGGGAATTGGATTATTACTGGTGCCTTCTAAACATTCCTGGAATTGAGACTGGAAAGGCGCGAATGGGTCAGGCTGAGCGTAGTGCCAGAAATATCCTTCCCGGTTGAACGTGTGTTCTAACGGATATCCGTCGGAATAGAGTTTGACAGGATGTTCCCTCGGGGTAGTGAAGGACTATACTTTTTTACTCGATTTTTGATAGTATTCGAATCCGTGGCCTGTCCTCTCTTATTCTGAACCTTCTTATTCACTTAATTAATATAAATATACAAATACAGTTCTCCGTGGTAGAGGATAGGTATTCCATGCTTTTATTGGTGAACATTTGCGGAGAAATTGTACTGAGGTACTGCCAGTAATCCACAATGCCTCACCTGAGAGCAGAGAGTGAAGAACATGGGAATATCTTCGTTAAGTTGACAACAAGATTTTAAATATGCAGAATTACTTGGAATAAATAAATCTCGATTTTTGATCTTTAATTATAAAAATATATTATTAAATAAATATTTAAATATCACATTGTTGATGTGTGACACTTACTAATGTATTATGAACAAGTGGCTTCCACGAGGAAACTGGCATTTTTTGAATCGTCGTCAGGCCATTCCAATGTGACTCCATAAAAGGGACAATATCCTGCCATCTTAGCACATCCTCTGTACCAATTCCACATGATAATATTCTCTCCTGTCCGTAGACTTGGAATTCAAATAAAGAAGGTTAGCCAAGACAGTGTGGCACATTTGTACGACACCTTTGAATTATAAAAACAATCAAACCTGGTTCTTTTCTACTAAAATGCTCGATATTATCAGCAGAACAATTCTTGCATACAAAATTGTAGTTAGTTGAAAAAGGAGTCATGATTGACACGTTTTTGGTGACACAAGAGGAGTGGTACCACCAGGCACATTTGGAACAGTAAACCTCCACCTCGGAATGTCGCCGGCTTCCCCCACTGAGATGGTTATGTGGGGAAGTCACCAGTAGCATGTCTTTTCGTTGATTTCAGTTTCGACGTTCATTATGTCGGATAGGTCACAAATTACTCGCTCTTCTTGACTATGGTTCATTTATAACCCACTAGGTATTAATTTGTTTAAATTTTTTTATTTTAATATTTTTTTAAATATATAAATTTTATTTTACAGAATTATATTTATGTTATTAAATGTATAAATATTCAGTGATAAAAAATAATGTCAAAAAGTCTATAAAACCCAATTTTGATGCTCCCTACAACCTTGTCTTTACCACAACATCCGATAATCACGACCGAGTATTCTACCTGAATAGAAACTCCAAAACCGGCCTAATTAACTTTACGTGTGCTGATTTTGATGCTAAGAATAACAAGCAGACTAAAGTTGTTATTAGTCCTGATACTCTGGGGTATGTTTCTTAACTGACTCAAAGGGGTTTAGTCGGAGAATTGGTTTATATTTCTTATTTTTTGGGCAGTGAGGATCTTAGATTTATTTACTGCGTCACAAGATGTCAAAGGATTTTTCAAATTGATTCCGTATTTTTAAATTGAAATTATTTTTTAGGAAAATTTAAATTGTATTTATATTAAAAATACCTATAATTTTAAATCTTTAAAAATCTGCCCATTTTCACACTCCATCTTGTCTTTGGTCACAACAAAGGACTTTTATTTACTCGACACTTTTATTGGACAGACTTTATGTCACCTAACAGTACATCCCGACAATTTCGGCCCCCATGAAATTATAAAAGACGAATTTTCCCGTTCATCTGGATATTGGTGGTCTCCCAAAACAATCCCCCGTTAGCCTAATCATAAATAATCCTTTCCAGATGGAGACGGGATATATGAAGGATTTGTCTTGGCAGAGGTCTACAACGATTTCGGAATCCCGGTGTACAACAGCAGTCAGTCAGGCCTCCTCGATGGCCTTCACTCATATTTCAAGCCCGGTATATCAATCATATTTACTCATAGGGGATAAAGTCCCAGAATTTCGGCTTATTTTTATTTCATTCACTTTTTTGTCTAAAAAAGTTAAACAAGTGGAAATCTAAAAGCGTAGGTGATCTCAAATATTCACGAGCCTCCAAATTCGCTAAGAAATGTGTTCAAAAAGTGGACTTATTTGGTCGATTGTGGGTTCAGTCCTTCTGGAGACTAGTAATACTATCAGAATGACTTTTTAGTGTGTGGATTCATATGTGTAATCGTAGACAAAATGTATTCGTCACATATCTTCTTGATGTGAACATTTATTTGCTCAAAGATCAAGAAAACCTCGATATTTCGGATTATTTGATAACTTTAAGGATATCTGAAGTCAAAAAATATACATATGTACTCACATGTCCTCGAATTGGTTTAGAAAGACACGTCATTCACTTGTCGGGAGTCTGTTGGTCTGGAACTTTACTCGCTGTCGTTTGATTCAGCAGGATTCCGTCACCTACACATAATTACGGTGGATTTGAGTTCAGGATCAGGTCGGTTCTCGGATAAAATTGTTTCCTGTCGTTTTTTAACCACCGGGAAATGGAATTGTATTGCAGAATCCGAGGTTTGTTTGTTAATCCAATCAGATTAATATTGCTAGAGGACGTATATTTTTCACTGCTTCGTTTGAGACAGGATTGGAACTACATTTGTATGACTTCTCATCCTTCATTTAAGGTGTTCTGTGGATGCCGGACTTGGGGAGCCTTGCTGTGATCCCCGAGTTGTTAGTTGGTCTGGTTACACTCATTTCTGCCTTCTCAACAAGGTTTCATTGTTAGCTCAAATGGAAGGATTGTTCCAAATTTGTGGACTTGTATTCTAATGTTGCTTCGAGGGTACGAGTCTCCATATTTTCGGTGGATCTGGTAATCGGGGTACGTCGACTTGTGGATATATTTTGTTCTGACGTTCGCCACAACTGTTTGGAAATGTTTTCACATCTTTTCTAGTTTTTCGACATGTTTTTGAGTTTGATGTCGACGGTTATACTATCAACGGACACTATTGCATTCCAATGGACTGCGATAAGTGTGAAAAATTGCCAGTTGTGCTTGTGGTCTACGGAGGACCGACTGTTCAGACGATTTTCAACTCCTACCACTGTTGCTACGACATGATGTTTGTTTACCTCGAGCTATTAATCAGATATTCAATTTTCTGCAATCAGGGCTATGTTGCCGTTTCCGTGGACGGGAGAGGCTCGGCCAACCGTGGACTTGATTTTGAACAATATATTTTCCGTGATTTGGTCAAACATAAATATGGTGACTTTTAGGGTAACTTCGAATTGAAGGATCAGGTAGAAGGTCTTCGAGTTTTAAATCAAATGGAAAATTTTATTGATTTGTCTCGAGTTGCAATTTTTGGAACATCTTATGGTTTGTATTTCGGAAATATTTCGCAAGGAGGCTATCTTGCATTGTTGGGGTTGTTGAATTATCCCGATCTATTTAAAGCAGCTGTGGCTGTTTCCCCAGTATCATGTTGGGCGCTGTATAACGCTGTCTATACTGAGAGATATCTGGGAATAAATGCGTCTTCTGTTTACTCTAAGTGTTCACCGTTGTCGAGATATAATAAATTTCCTAACGAGTTTACTCTTTGGTGAACATTTAGACCTGGGCGGCTGTTTATTTCCCACGGATTGCTTGACTCGAATGTTCATTTTGAACATGTAGCTCAACTATGTTCACAACTCAATAAATGTAACATTTCTTATCATTTTCATGTACGATTTTTATCTCATTTTTAAGTTCGACCTGGCGATGGACATGATTTGGGGTCCCTTCTACACATGTACTGTAGCGTACTCACTTTTCTGGATACAAATTTTTAACATTACAAAGGGTTCTCACCTTTTAGCTCAAGGGCCAAATCGATAATTAAGATTAGCTTCGCGGGCCGCACAAAAAATATTTTATATATTTTTATATCTCCATTTTACTAAATATTGATTCGCATAAATAGTAGATTCATAATGCATTGTGTGTTATATTTTTGAATTGTCTTGAGAATTAATTCGTAAAAATTAATAATGGACGCATTTTGAACAATGCCGCCAGTTCTATATCATGTTGTAAATTAATGAGTTCTAGTTGAAACTTTGCAGGCGCATCCTAATTCCACGCTGAATGGAGTTGTGAATATTTTCATTAAAGGAAGGAATTCTTTAAAATTCTAAAAATTAAATTTTATAAATGTACCCCAAAACGTGCTTCAAATTGATTATGAAATCACCAATTATGGATATGTTTAACCTTAAGAATAAATAATTAAATTTAAACATTATTAAAAAATTAAAAAAGTTAGTTACTCTAGAGGGGCCGCAAAAAAATTCATGGGGGCCGCATTTGAGAACCGCTGATTTACAACATGGTTAATTTAATGTGGGTTTAAACAAAATATTATATTTTTGCGCCTTTTACTTTAACCTGAAAATTTCCAAGAGTTCGAAAGAATGCCTAAAAAACTTAAATCGAGGACACATTAAATTCAATCGAAAATATAAATCAATAATTAATTTTAATTAACTGGAAAACTGTACTTCATCAGGACAAGTTGACGGGGACCAATATTACTAGAAAAAAAGCGCAGAAATGGAGGAAGTATAACTTGTTTATGCATATTTTTTGAATACATATAGAAAAATTTTTTTAGCTTATTCTTTTATAGATATAAAAAAACTAACCTCCTGAAAAGCGTCTGCTAAATCATCCATTCCCTCCCTAAACTGCATTAATAAGACGACAAACAATTTATCACAAAACCGCGTTCTGATTTCACCAATCTCTTTATACGTCATTCCTAAATCCATCTATTAATAAATTGTGAATAGCGATACCTCATCTGTCTGATTTTGCTGTCCGTCAACTGTGCTTGAAAGTTCTGCACTGGGCACTGCTAGTAAAACCCTTAAAAATTAAACTTTAAAAGAATACTGGTCAATAGCTTCCCTTCCTTGTTCAGTCTGAGTAATATGCTCCTTATACCATGAGAGTATATTTCTGATCTTATCTTTACCGGCATCTCCAATCGGGTTGATATCCGCGCTTGAACAGTCGTACTTTGTAAAATACCCGACAGCACTAAAATAACAAATCTTTTGTGCCTTTCGTCTGCATTTCCTGTTCCCAATACTAGCAATGAACGCCCACCTACTACAGAAGCGAAATATGACATCATCATACGCGTTCTGGCCTAAAACAAACAAAATCAAATTACCTGCAAATTCTCTAAAGGAAGACCTTCATATGATTCCCTAGACATTCCTTCAGAGTCAAATGAACGGACAACAGAATCCACGACGTCGTCGATTTCGATGATTGAATGATCCCTTTAATCAAAAACCTCAAAAATACGATCCAATCTCTTTTGCTATATTTTCTGCTCTCAATCGGGAATTCTCTGAACTATTTCGTTTTGATTGAAAATAGCAGGTCTTGAATCCAATAAGTGGAGAGCTCACTTATTTCAATTTTTGTACTACAAACCATTTTCCTGTTTTATATGACGTAGTAAAACAGAAATAATAAGCGAGACACAGGCACTGTCAGCACCCCCACTTAAAGCGAGAAAAAAACCATTTAAACCACACCCGACCAGATAGTCGTACAGCCAACAGGCCGCAGAATATATAAAGCTATTCTAATAATTATATATTTACTAGTAAATTTCCGGTTTGTTCACTGGGGGTACTCTGCTTTGGGGAGACAGTTTTTTAAAATTTTGAACGGAGACATTTAAATTGTTTTTTAATTCCCGATCCTTTAAAATAGATGATAATCTAGTTTTACCTCTTTGTTTGTGAATTGTAGAGTTGCAGTCAATGATTCCTGTCGAATTAGAAACCAGTTTAGTTACCACTAATTTTAGGGAAAATAGATTTGTAGAAATGTTAATATTTTCACTCAAATCTACTATTTTTGAATTTCCAGCGTAGTAAACGTCCGCCCCATCACACCCGATGACATTGACCTGCAGTATGACATGAAAAGTCTATTTTTATATTTATAATATTTACTTCCCGCTTTTGGCTGATATATTCACTAGTGAGGGCAACCGGGTCAGAACTTATATAAACATATTTATTTTCTCTAAATTTAATTACAAAATATGTATAACCTTATTTTAGTAGTATAAGAAAATAAAATATTGTTGATAGCAAAATCCTGAGGTCCAAATAATACAAATTCCTAACAAAAATGAAAAAAATCCACCCCGAGATTCAATGCCTCTTCGGGTATTTTCAACTCCACAATCTCATCATTCGGCACCGAAAACCACGTCTCAAAGGCTTTATAGGGAGGCTTGGGAATAAGAAATTTTAATTTTCTAAACTTTTATGTAATTAACTCACCCTTTATGACAAATGGCCCTCGTTACATAAATGTCCCCTTTGTGACAAATTGGCCTATGCTCATAAAAAATGATAGTCACATTCCAACGTCGTACACTGTCTCGGAATCACTGAATTCTCTCATTAATTTGGCAAGAATCTTCCATGAGTTTTTATGGACTTCGCGGCGTCGGAAATGAGAACAGCAACTGGCTCCAGAAATTTCCAAGTCAGGTCCAAGTCTATAGTGACAGTCTTTTGAGTTTAAAAAAGCTTTAAGATCAATTTATTTGTTTCAAACATTGTCGTATTCGCTCGTAGTTTCCTTTAAAGTCTAGTGCCCATTGATTTAAGGTAGTCACACATACATTCAGTCTTGTAACCATTAAATTTTAATTAAAAAATAAAAACTGATAGCTTGAATGCTTTATGGTAAAAAATAAAGCTTTTAATATTATTTTGGATAATCGGCTGGAGCAAAAACCCATGTCAAACCGCAAAGGTGCTAATAAACCAATGTTTCAACAGTAAGTATAGAAATAACCTGTTTGCTGCATGCATCGATGTCAGGAGGCATTGGACTCTGTAAATCATGAATTATATCATGTGCTTGATCTGCATAGAAATTTAAATCATTTTTATTTGGAATAATAAAAGAATTAAAACAGTTAAGCTGGAAAGTAATTTCGCATGGAGACTCACTCTCTCCCCATTTTTCACTTTGTTAATAAATCCGTCAAGTCAAAGTTTACATATAGTTCCCAAAGATGTGTATAAGTAACTCTTCTCCTGTTGTATATTTAACTAACTATTTGTTGTTTATTAGTGACGTAAAAATATTTGCTAAAAAAGTAGATACCGTTTTAAAAAATGGTGCAAAATGTCGACAAATATTTTGATCCTGTTGGTTTTTAAAGAGAATCTCAAAAAGTATAAGGCTAATATGATCTATTTGTACAAAATGTTAGGATGGTTGTGCTGGACAGCGATAGGTTTTAGAGTCTTAAAAGATCGAAGAAGCAATGTCAAAAAATAAAGCAATGAAAACAATTTTTCACAATGTAAAGAAAAGTCAAGAGTTTGGAAATATCTGTTTGAAGTGGTAAATGAATACGAACTCTCATTATACAATTACTAAATCGAATTGAGTGACATCGATTTATGCTAGTTTGATGTCAGTTGGGTTTGTCGATATTTTTGAAGGGAAGTATTTCCCGACGGTCTCTTTGTACAGGATGCCTCAGTCGCCGTCATCGATTTATGCTAGTTTGATGTAATTCGCACAATCTAACTAGTTTAGCTGCATTCAGAGAAAAACAGTTCCACTCTCACTTTGTGAGGAGTTTTTGAGGCAGCCTTGCATTTGGTACATGGCAGTAATAAATGCTATTTTTCATAGTTCCTAGCAAATTTTGAAACCTCGAATTGGGAAAAAATAAGTATAATTTTCATTAATTTTCTTAATTTTAAACCATTTTATCAAATTATTTTTATTAACACGTTAGTTTATTTCTTTCTCACTAAAGATACAAAATTTAAAATTATTAAAGATTTCACGGAACACTTTTTATCTCAACGTGAAATTGTAAAAAATGTTGAGTAAATTATTTACTTATTTTAGTTACCATTTCTCGGCTTAAAAAGAGTTTTACTTGTTTTTTATGATCAAAGTCAGGATAAGTATCCTTCATACCAATCAATACAAAATAATTTGAACTTGTCTAATTTATTGGAGATAGACAAGCTAGTCTTTTCAGCTTTCCAAGAATTAAAGGATGATTCAATTCCAGTTTCGGGAACATTGTCAAAAAAATATTGCGTTCAAAATCGCCGAAAACTTTGCTTGAACATATCTAAAGCATCAAACGGGTGGTTGGACCGTTTTAAATGGGAGCATGAACTATTAACTTTGACGAAGTGGCGTTGTATTTCAAACTTTCTTTATTGAAATTATTTGTTAGTTCCAGTAACACATGTTGTGGAATCAAGAAAGTGAAAAGGTTTTTGAAAATTTTTAATCCATAGGTTAATGAAGTTATTTATGCATTCTAAAAATTCTTCGATGACGTCGATTACGCAAAATTTTTCCAAAAATCTACAAATTTACTATGAGTTTAAAATAAAATTAACCCAACAGTTAAGGAAAGAGAAAATTGGAAGAACAATTAGTGACTATTTTAATTATTCATAATTCAGTTTTTATAAAATATTAATGTTTCTTATTTACTTAAAAATTAAAAATCAAATTCCATATCTAACCCATTTGTAAGAAATGAAATAAAATAAAAAATAGTAAAAAGAAAAGCATGTTTAAAATACCCTCACTTTTTAAAATATCCCCACATTTTGGGGCAAATTGAAACATTTGGCGCTCCAAGGCGGGATCGGACTGTATTATATTTGACTAATTGATATTGAATCCAAGATTTTGAACAAATTAATACGAATATTTCTCGAATCCTTATAAACAGTCATATCTATTTGCAGCTTGCAAACACAGAAAGACTTTATTTTTCGAGAAACGAATTTGAAAGATGTCTGGAATCAGTAGTAATAAAGCGAAAAAAATGCTACTTCAATTTTATGATGGCTTTGAACATAAGAAAAATTACTACTCAACAAAAGTAGAAATTTTGAAAGTAATTAATTCAAAGAAAATGCTCCATCACAAAATGAAAATAATTTGAAACAGAATATATGACACGACACATAATGGTCACTATCCTGGAACAGAATTGTATAAAAATTGTTCAATAAGCCTCCGGATGCGCTCGGAGTAGAGGATAAGTTAAAGGCATATATCCAGAGGCTGGTATTAAAAAAAATCTTAAAAAGCAGGCAAATTGAAACGAGTTATTAAGGTCTGTTAAAGGAGTAGCCATGAATCTGTACTCCGCGTTGACGTGGATCTCCCCACACTAAGAGAAGGAGGTTGTTGTAACACAATACATCGTAATTAATTAAATATTAATACGAAAATGAATTACCAATTGTCATAGAAAACTCAAAACGGGACGAAAACCTTTTCTTTTAGGGATGCCACCTCCGTCGACTTTTTTTGGAGACGACGCTACCCAAGACTTGCAGGAACTCGAATTATGTCAGTGTTTAGGCCAAAGAGTCGAAGAAGACAAAATGCTGTGTATTCCAGACGCTTTTAAGTCCCCCCTGTTTTCGAAACCTACAAAATCGTTGGCAAGGCTGCGCCTCAACTCCTCGCTGACATTAGTAGAAGAATCTTTTCGAAAAAAAACGAGCTAACTCTTAAAGCAAATCTCGGTCGCTGTGCACCCTTGTTCAATTAAAGACATAAAATTAAAAAATATCACACACTAAAGTCGAAAAAGTTCAACCTATCGGACAATAATCAAAGTTTTGGGTTTAAATATGGAAACTGAGATGATCAGTCTATTGTTTCTATTGACTTTTCATTTATCCATTCTTTTATAATCTGCGTTTGCAACTTCAGAAAAATTGAATTATTGATTTCCCTATCGTTTTAACCCCACAATAATTGTTAATTAACAAGTAGATATCGAAAGAAGAGAAAAACATCTTATTACCATAGGGACACAAATATCGATATTCCAAATAAACGAGATATTTATTTAACAATTAATATAAATTATGACGATTATTTTTCGGCTCGGTAGAAGGCCTCATTCCTGGTTGTTGAGGATTATTACTCGGAAGGTAATATCTGGGATCACCATAAAAATTGTTGGGCGGATAATAGTGCATTGGAGGTGGGTATGGCCAACCCACATTCCCATAATAATAATCAGGAACAGCGTACGAGGATGGATACGAACAAGGGACAAAATAAGGACTGCAATATAACAAACACTGATTTACTTCATCATGACTGGAGGTTCCTGGGGATACATTGGTCTTGTGCATCTGACAAAAGCACTGTCATCGTTGTAGTACAAGTCCGCTGAATGTCCGTCATCCCAACGGACAAAAGTGGTGGATCCTTGTACCTTCTTCTCGGCTTCCAGCAAACATTCTGGCACAGGCACCTCGGGAATGTCAGACGTTTCCAAATCACTGAATATCCGAGCACGGGCTTTGCTGTAAATTTCTTGACGCTCTTCGAGGGACATAATATCACTTCCGGTAGGAGGGGAGACAGTTTCGACCTTTTTTTGTTCAGGCTTATTCTTTCGTCGCAGAACTTGAAAGGTGGTCTCCGAATTTAGATGGTCCCGGAAGTTTATTCCAGGGCTACATTTATCACAAAAAAGGGACCGTTTAGTCAATTTTGTTTTTTGAACGAGGATAGTAAATGGTGATGGATTAGGTGGTTGTCTGGTAGTTTGGACACCAAAAAAAGCACCCACCAACTCAAAAAGTTCACAAACTCTCCTATTGTCAAAAGACCGAGTATCTGAGTCCCTGAATATTTAGGCGGGAATTACAAACTCTTGGGAGTCTATAAAAGTAGAGAAATAAGACTCGAATTCAAGTAAATGTTTCTGGTCGTCGGTTTTGAGTTTTGTTATGATTACGTTTTTCAAATAGTCTTGAGAATCTCAGGAATCATTTAAGCAATGTTTACCATTAGGAAATATATTGCTATTCATTTAGACGTCTTGTTATTAATTATTGCTAAGTGTATGTTTATGATTATACTATTACATATTTAGACCGTAATTCACCACACTGTGACCATTTTATAAATAATTTTATATTTTAAATATATTTAAGTTTAATCTTTTCCTATTAAATTTTTATAAATTAAGAAATTTCTTAGTCGGAAAAAAACTTTTTTACAAGATAACAATTCAGTTTTTTTGTTAACTCTCTTATCAATATCCAATTTATTGCTATCTAAGTTTTGTGTCAATTTTTAATGTTTTTTAAAATCTTGACGTAAATGATAATTGTTTTCTTTATTATTTTTATTGCACGTTTTAATAATTATTGGTGCACATGTAAATGTGAATAATCTATTTTTGAACTGTCTTATTTTCTATTTTTGATTTGTCTAATTTACAAGATTGTCGTGGTCTTGTGCATGTCCGTTCTTACCGACAAGAACAAATCGAATCCCATGGGCTATCTTACAGAATCAAATAATAAAAAAAGTATAGTGGATACAGCACTGTTGTCTCTGGACAAATAGTGACTTTACAGTTGGAAGTCGTGCTGTCCCAACTCTAACTTTCACTCCCTCTCAGCCATTATCGAAGATGTCAATTGTGTCTCCGAGATTGAATGGATGTCACAGATTGTTCATTTTACAAAACGAAGATTGGGGAGAATACCTAGAAGTGGCTGGAATCTTATCCTTGAAAAGTTCAACACGAAATTTTTGAAGAGTACGAGTCTTAGCGGACTGAAAAATATGGTCAAAACAATAGATGGCAATATTAATGTAAGTGGTCGTCGGAAAAGGAAGAAAAGCCCCATAAGGAAGCAATTAGAAATTTCCAATTTCACAAAGTGCTTAGAAGAGCTTAATTTCCAAATTAACGAAATTAAATCAATACTTGTTTGCATGGTAGACTTTGTGAAAAGTATTGTACGAATGTGGATTGTGAAGCTTCATATCGACGGAAGAAGGATTGGTTCTATAAAGCGGAGTCGAATAATTCTACATGGAGACTCATTAACCCGAAACTATTTGTTATGGTAATAAACCTTTTGAGAGGATCCTTAACTCCGTGTTTCCAAATGTCCAGATTAATCAGGAGGACCCAAATATGTTGTCTTATTTTATAAATCATTTGTTCTTCATTGACGATCTAAAGATATTCGCCCTTAAAGAACATGTAGTAATTAAATCGATGAAGACACAAACATTGAATGATGGTATCTGGTGAAGAATACGCCTCTGCTACCGACTAACTTGTGGAACTGGCATTTGTCAGGACACGTCAATTGAAGTACAACTTTGTCCGGCGGAGAGATAGAGAGCGAGGGACTAGCAGCAAATTCTCTCCCTAAAAAGAAGAGAATAATTTCAAACAATAAGGAGTGAAGGCCTTAATTAAAGAGTGTAACGTTAATTTATTTTGTTTGTTAAGTAAAAATTTTGGATATGCACCTGACTGCAGGCATGCGGATGTGACGGTACGTATAACTTTTTCATCAAGATGGATTCTTTGCATGGGTTTCTGTGTAAAGAGATAGTCAGAATAATTAACGAAAAATACATCCTGATAACTGTTTCTATACTCTGGTAACTTACTTGATCCCTAAGAAACGTGATTGTGTGGTTCTGTGACTGGAAGACATGTGGATGTGATATTTTAAACACAAGTTTACAAACTCATGAATAATGTAATTTTTCTATTCGACGACCAGCTTTTAAGTAAACGCTAATGTTTACACAGAGAAAGGAATATAACAGTCAAGTGCGCTGCAAGGCCAGATAATAGCTTTCATGTCAAAAACGAATTCATCACAATTTCTTTCTGGGCAACATGTATAAAAACTTTGGAATCAATAAAATGTCATCTCAGAAGGAGAAAAACCAAGATATAAACGACCATATCCATGCCAAAATAATTCGCCAGGTATTTGAAACTCCCCCGATGGCCTTTATATACAAGATGTAGAAAAACTAATAAACAAGAGGAGACGAATTAACGAAGGCCATCATTCTACATCGGGAGAAAGCCTTTACATCTTTTCCCACTGGACCAGTTTGATTTTCCTTCGCCGTATTAAAATTTGCTAAACTTTCAGAACACTAATTTGAAGAAGAGCGGTATTGTGGGATAAACATGTCAGATTATCTCGAAATGATGGTCATCCAGAGCGCCCGGATAAACCAAATTACCGTAAAAAAAGCTGATGATTGGTTCCATTCCTGGACACAAAGTATTTGGGTATGTTCAACTCTCATGAAAAGTCAGGACACACGTGCAGTAAAGGGAGTGGTTCTCTGACCAGGCATATTTTTTGATCGGTGCGGAGACAGCTAATTATTATTATTATTATTATTATTTAAAGACCAATACGGGAAGCCAGTTAATTATAGTTAATCCCGTGATCGCCGATCCAAACGAGGAGATCCTTCTGAAAGGTTCAATCCTCCCGCAAGATCGGCCTGAGACGACGATGTCCAGGGTCTGATCATTAAATCATTAATTCACTATAATTAATCACCATTAAAAAAATATTTTTATCAGAATAGTCTGCTTGGCTTTTTGTTGAATTCCCATATCTTAAAAACGTATGCTAAATTGAAAATTCATTTTAAATAACCACATTTTGTCGGGCTTAAAAAACGTATGCTAAATTGAAAATTCATTTTAAATAACCACATTTTGTCGGGCTTAAAAAAGTTGCTACCTTTTCTTTAAACACATCTCTCTGCCCTATATTGAAAACAACGTTAAAAAGTAAGTCAATCAATAAGTAGAGTTCCCCGAGGAAACACGGTTGGACCAAAGCCAGAGTCAAAAAGTAAGGCAATCTTTCCGTCAACTTTTTTTGTAAGAAGACAGTCCTGGTCAGGTAAATCGCGCACAGTTTCCTGTAACTCGCGAAGAAATTTTAGTTTATGCTCGAAATACTTCTTTTTCTCTGAGTCAATTCGATTCCTGAACTCCTCCCACATGGAGGCCTTGATCGCCTGGGAAGCTTCTTCAGCCTCCTTGATCTGCTTTTTCAGAGGCCATTGTTTGCGTAAAAAGCCGACATGAATGGGAGGACGATCAAACTGTATGCCCAGAGTGTTACAGACAAAGTGGAGTCCCTCAGAATCGAGATTGTACAACTTGGTGAGGTAACTCTGTCTTTTCTGAGTTGCTTGGTGAATGTTTACCCGAGCCCGCCAGTCCTTCCAATTAAACGGAAAACAAACTTTAGAATTATTGCCAACATGGGAGACCATGCGGTGAATGTGGTGAGTAATCCGAGCAACTAAAGATGAGTGAGGAAAGTACTTTTTAAGTGCAAATTAAGGGGGCCGGGGTTATCCTCAAATGTCTTGATGGATTTATATAGGAGGTGGGAACTTATTTGTTTCTAACTAAATCGCAAGTCGCAAACCGAGTCGAGATATTCAGCCTGTACAACTTTTCTGGCGGGACCGTCAAAACTAAACATATTAATTCAGTACGTACTTCTTGAAAAAGCTGAATTCGTCAAAAATGGAAAGATTATTTGAGTAGTCGATTGGTTCCAATGATTGGGTGTCCCCTACTAATAAGTGGAATTGACAGTTGCCTAAATTGTCGTAATTCTGGAGTTTCTTTGTTGGTACTTTCACTTTGAAGCGAGGAGACTTTGCATAGTTCTCCGAAGGAATTAAATAAGGAAATGGAGAATATTCAATTCTTGTACAATTCAACATTGCACGACATATTTCTACACGTTTCGTCGAAATCGCAAACAACATTAACAGCAATTTTGAAATTTAAATTATAAGTTTATGTACATGTTAAATAAACCGATAATTTCTAAAAAAATCCTCTTATTTTTTCCGATCACAGACATCCACTTTACCATCTCCGGAAATAAACGCATCCGGAAATAGACATCGGTTCCTTGTTAGTAGTCAAAGAGAGTACAAAATAAACAGAAAATTCACTCTGAATATCAATCAGCTACTTATTGAAAAATATATTGGCGATTCAAAACCACATTTTCACCAGTCAACAAAATGAATGGACAGGAAATCTCAAAAATGTGCTCCACACAGTCCACAATTTAAATAAACTCGACCAACCACCTACCCAGATAAAGTAAAGCTAGTTTTAGATATAAATGTCTCACAAACTATTCATTATGATTGCCTTTACACGTTTTAACAACGGTAAGCCATTATTTCACTGTTGAAAATTAAAGGGCTGACATTTAATTGATACGTCGCAGGCACTGCCTGTGATCGGCAAGTTAGAGAGCTCCTCTCGCCATCCTAAACCATGTACTAGCCGGATGGTTCGTCTTCTGACTTTCTTGAGCGCGTCAACGTACTTCTCCCTGTCCTCACAGAAGTGCCAGACATGTACGCCATAGGTAAACACGGGCAACACCATGGCACGCGTAGCCAGGCACCTCTCCGCAGCCGGAAAGCACACAACGCTTCATTGCACGCATTTTCGTACGTGCAATGTGATCATCAAACTTACCGGTCAAACAAGTCATCCGATCAACTGCAGCAATTTCTGATCCGTTCAGCAATACCCTAGGGACGTAATTAGTGTAACCCCTCGTCCTTTTACAGACTTTGAGGACACTGCACTTGTCTGCACGCATCTTTAGACCCCTACTCCCACACCAGTTTACAAGTCCGTCCACAGCAACCTGTAGCCTACGACACGCACACTCAGTGATCCCAGAGGATTATATCGTCTGCATAAATTACCATTTCAGTACGAGCATTAATCGGCATGGGCGCAAAAACTATAAAGACATTAAAAAGCGTGGGACCTCAGCACAGAGCCCTGAGGGACCCCACAAAGGACTGTTGCGACTTTAGAAAAGACCCCCTGATTCCGCACGACCTGTCCGCAAGATTCAAGAAACCCCGACAGCCAGCGCCTTAGATACGGAGAAACCCCACACGTGGCGAGGGAGCTCCGGAAGCCGTCGTGCCACACCAAGTCGAAGGCCTTTTCAATGTCAAGACTAACTAATATACCGCACTCTTTCTTCTAGATGGCGCACTTCATTTCAGAGGACACCTTCCACAAACAGAACTCGGGGAGGGCATCTGCCATCATCAGCTATTCTAGGAGCCTTCTGTGCATAATCCTTTCTAAGATTTTAGATACAGCTGAAAGCAAAGAAATGGGCCTGTATCCCCCGGGGACATCATGAGGCATCCCGGATTTTCCGATAAGGATTACCTCAGCCACTTTCCACTAGAGGGAATCATCCCAAGTCAAAAGCTCCCGCTAAACAAGACCTGTAAGACGGTAATCTCACGCATTAAGCAATACTAACATCGGGAAGTAACCCTTACCACATAGTCCAGGTTGTCCGCTTAGTTAATTGGCAGCTTCTGTTAACGTTCTATTTCCCGATCGTGGAAAGATGTGCTGTCCTCCTTTACCTAATTGTCCAGGACAACCCAATAATAGGGAAACTATATCAGACTGGACTATTCTACTTCATATTGATGTACACTGACTTGAACATATTCCCGATTTCACGTTTTTCTCAAACAGACATAGGACAAACAGAACTTTTACTGCGACCAAGTTGTCGTGAGAGTTCATTCTGTAGGAGGGTGTATTTGATTTTGTCAAAAAGAGCATTCTAAGCAATCTACTACCCAAGGCCATGATAAACTATCTGGTCAACTACTCTCTAGAAGAGTTTTTCTAGGATTTATTTGCGGGAATTTGACAATCCTGAAGTGATTTGGAATACTTAGATGAAGTAAGTCTATTTTTGCTGATTCCTTTGTAATCACATGATTGAGTGTATTGCTATTCACATATTAAAATACACGATCCGTCTGATGAGCAATGTCAAGGCCCTCTATCAATTCTGTCCAGTTCCCCTTATAATTAATCTCAATTCAAGAATGAGCTTTTTGTAATATATTTTTGCGACGTCGACTGATTTCCCGATTGGCCTGTCAAAGACTCAGTTTACTCATTTGTGTCATTATTTAGGTCTTATTTCTCAAAGACCTGTTGTTGACGTGGAAACACAAGATCGAGAAGAAGCCCCCCAAAATTAACAACGCTACTGTCTACTTTCGGCAGCATCCCCGGTTAGTGGAACTTGGCATTGGGCATTCCAGAACGCCTCATCCGCCACCCTCCTCGATGACTAATCAGTAAGGATTGGAATCTCCTTGTGCCTCGGGCTAAGTCCCCCAAGTGTGTCGTTGTGGCTGCTCTGTTGACCCTTTCAGTCTGCATTCTTTATCGTGAAGGAAAAGTCCCGGACGATTTCCGATGCACTCAGCTATGAATTACGTCATACGTAGGGCTTTTGACTCGGAGGGATTTCCTTCGGTCCTAGAACTACCAGGTCTCGACCGCTGTGACGGGAAACATTCTGACGGAAGGACCTTTTTTCCTTTTGGGATGGAATAGCTCTCGTATGAGATGCAACCTGTCGGGATACATTTTCTGCCTCACATCTAATTTCATGTGCTCCGGAGGTTAAATCCGCCGCAAAACTGACTAAATACTCCGGCTTTTAGGATAAGTTTTTTGTGCGGCCGATTGCGGTAGATACGTCCGAAGACAGAAAACTTCCTCCGCAAGCCCGAGGTCAAATTTCCGTGCGCACTCACGATCCTCTGGAGGTGGACTGGCTTTTCCAGCAACTCTCGATCGCTGTTCTCAGTGGGAACAATTTGGCGATCCATGAAGGCGCTGCCCCTCCCTTCGACTAAAAGAATAATTAATTAACATTATGGTTAATCTACCCGTTAACATGACTTAAAAAGAATTTTCATATAAAAAATCTTGTTGAAGGTAAAAAATCTAATTTCATTAATCGTAAAAAATCCTTAAAAATGAAAAAAATAAGTTTTTTTATTAAATATTAAAACTCTGTAATCAATCTAATCATTTTCCTCTATCTGCTCATCGTAATCATCTAAATTGTGAAATAACCAATACTACCTGAATTAAGTACCTGATGTCGCTGTTCTATCGTTTTCTTGAGCATCGTTCCAATGCCCATTTTTCTAACAGCAGGTTTTTTTTCTTGAACATTCTTAAATGACTTATTTCCAAATATTACTTTTACTAAGGAAACTCCCTTCCGAATACTTGAAAGAAGATTTGCGCGATCAGGGGTAATTTTGACTAAAACATTAATTATATAGCAGAACCAGGAGTACAAGTTTTTTGAATTGGTGGAGGAGGTGGAGGAGGGGGAGGTATGCTTACTGAAGGGGGTGGTGATGGCTGAACTGCGTAGAATTTAAAAATATGAATAAACTTTTTGGTTGAGGTGGTGGTGGCTGAACTGCGTAAAATTTAAAAATATGAATAAACTTTTGAGTTGAGGTGGTGATGGCTGAACTGCGTTCTTTGATTTTCGAGATTTGGGTTGAGGATTTGGAATAGAGGATGGGAATTTGTCTTCAAATTGATAATCCGCAGATTCTAGTGGTCTTTTATAATAAACAAGAAACTTTTATCTTGGGTTAAAATAGAGTTTATTTCTTTATTTTTCTTGATAAATTCTGTCACAAAATTCAAAGTTTTTTTGTCTTTAACAAACGTGGGGTCACAGCCAGTAATTTTTAAAATGTTCAATAATTGTGGATCAATCTTCAAATTAATAAACAGATACATACGGATCGGTCATCTAATTTGTTGGTCGTATCTGGGACTGCCACCTTTGGAATAAACGGTTTAACTTGGGGCATGACTATTTATTAGCTATGAAAAGGAAACTTTTTATTCTGGTTTTGTCTTTAAGAGTTTTATTAAAATGTTGAGCTTCCGTCATATCGGCGAAGTTAAGTCCATAAATTGCATTCTAAAAAAGTTTTTTTAATTGCATAAATTCAAAATATCACTAATAATATTACATTGGTTTCAAATGTAAGAAAGTTTTCCATTGGAGTCGAAAATTGAAATCCTTCGAACAGATGTTCCTTAAGAATAACTCGGTTCTGGAAGTCTTAAAAACTTAAAAACCTCCTCCATAGAAACGAGATAAATTGCATAACTCCGAATTCTGTGATCTTTGATGACACATGCCACTCCTGTATATTCAAGTTCCCATTTGTCAAAATAAGGCTCAGAGGCTTTAAAAATTTGTACAATTCCTGCACTCAATGACTATATTTAGAATTCGAAGTTCAACCTGACGTCCTTTCCCAATTATTTGAATCAAAGCTAAATTTTCTTTTTCTGATATCAGGGATGATCCACAGCTCACAAGACGATTTCTAATATAGGCTGGTGGCTTCATTATATTCTCTGTATGTGCGCCAATCTTATTAAAATTTGATTTAAATAAAAGATTGACGAATCTGGATTTATTCTCAATTTGGCGATTTTTACGCTACGAAAAATCACTGAGGAAGTTAGTGATTATTAAGTCATGACGATACTTCTCGTTCTTTCCAAATATGGCTATGGAAACTAAGACAAACTCCGTGTCGATTGACAAAAAAATCCGAGAACACGATGACATGATTTGTGTTGAGCTTTCCAGTTAAATACTTAATTTAAAATTCGAATAAAAACTACAGTTCTCACTGAATTTAATTAAATTTTAAAATTTAGTTATAAAGCCAAATTCAGAAAAAATACAATTACTTTGTTGACTTTAAATGGTAAATAAAGATGATGTAACTTAAAATAATAAATGACATAATTATAGGAGGGGCTCTTTTAAAATGTTTTGAATAAATAATTAAAAAATGTGTCATTTCCAGAGAAGATTTGTGCCCTTACGATTACAAAAATTTATATTCACAATAAAATTGTTCAATTTATCCTCAAAACAGTGATGTATTATTTCAAATCGCATTAAATTTATAGAGAAAACCTCCCCATCCCCAGACCTATTCAGAAAAGCAACAGATTTAATAAAAAACAAATTTTATTTGCCTATAACATTTTCGACATAATCCAACTTAATCTTTATAGAATAAAGTTGACTTTTTAGGAGGGACAGGCGATACATACATGAGCTTTCTGAAACATATAAATTAGAAAACTTGCCAAAAAGATTAATAATGTCCACTAATTTTGAAATTGAAGTTGTAATTACATTTATTTGCTCACGATTGATCCAATCTCTACGAATTGCCGCCAAATGTTTATCATCAACAAACAACGACATCACCACAACGAATACAACTATATTAAATATAACAAAAATACAATAAATTTCCTAATAATTAAAAAACAAAAAATTAATAAAAATAAATCAAGAAGGCTTAATATGGGCATCCATGAGAATATCACGAAGATTGTCATACATCTCATCAAGATTAGTATTAGTTTCGCAGGGCATTTTTTCCACAGCCTCATCAAATCTTTCGAGGATCACGGAGGCAATATCTCTCAAATCAGTCACAGCCTTCCTGAATGTATCATTAGCCGAAAAATCTTTTTTGGTTTGAACATTGACGTGGATTTCTCTCTCTGAAGGATGGGGCATGACATACCCATACATCTCAACCCCTGGCTGAACACTGAGGACATGTGTAAGTGCATTTCCCAGGGTGTGATCCTCATCTTGTATTATAAAGGTTGCACATGTGTCATCATCTGGTTCATTTTCAGGGATTACTTTCTTTAGTATTGGCTTTGCGGCGATTTTAATGGAGTCGTCACACATCACAACAAATGCTGAATATATTTATTAGATAAAATATATAAATATAAATTAATATATATAATATATATTATTTGAATTTGTTGTTGTTAAATTTACAATTCAGGAGTAATTAATACTCGGCAGGAGATATGTGTGAATTGGTCATTTTAATTATGTTTGAAATATAGTTTTTTGAAGCTTTTTATTTATATATTCTTTATATCTATTTTATAATAAATTATGTTATTAAGAAAAAAATATTCTTTAATAAATTTGTTGTCATTTCCAAATCCTAACGATTCTAAACAATCATATGATTGTTCAATTGTGAAAATATTTTCAACTCCGATCAGATTTTCTGAACAGTAAGTCAGGACCCCCATCTTGTCAAATGCACACGAAGTAGAATGACGATGCTTCTGTCTTTGAATATTCGTTTTCTTCTATTGTTTTTGTCAATTACTGCTTGTACAGTAACTATCATTAAATCAATTTCGGGATAAGAGTCTCTTTTTTTGTGTAATAGATGAACGGCACATGTCACATGGAATAACTTGGGGTAAAGATTTATAAGTATTTTTCCAGCTAAAACTTAAACATACAATTTTAACTTTTTTAACTTAGTTTGCCAAGTAATTAATAATATGTTTTATATTCACTTCTAATAATTTGTGCATAATTGTTTTTAATTTTTATTATATTTTAGTAGCCATAGTTTTGATTAAAAATGTCTTGCAGTATATTTTTAATAATATACCAAAAGAGAAATACCCCAATTTGGAGGAACTAAAAAAAGTGACCATCATTCCAAGAACTGATCTCCTGAGAATACAAAATTCTTTGAACAGAAAGCAAAACGAAATAGACAGAGTACAAAAAATACAAAACGAGCGCAATAATGTCTACAAAAAATCCAAGGAAATATCTTCCCAATGGGAAAACACTTTGATGGTGTGATCACGCTCATAATTTTATAGAACAAACGCAAAAATCGAATTGAAAGAATGCAAGTTAAAGAAAAACTTGAAGAAGAAAAAAGGCTTGAACAAGACAAACAATGGGCACAAGAACTCGACAAAGAAAGAAAAGATTTCTTGCAGGAATCAAAAAAGAAACTATTTTACCAAACAGACCGTGTAAAAAACTTTCACGTTTGCCAGTTTGTTTTAGTCGAGATCAGTCCGGACTGACGTTATCTGAAATATACAAGGAGAGAGACATTCAAATCGACCTCAAAAATCTTACTAAAAATCCCGATCCTCTCCCGGACGGAAGCCTGTTCTCAGTCACAGACAGAGAAGAAAAAGAAGCAAAGGAAAGAAAGGCCAATAATCTTGAAACACAGCAATATATTCTTAATCAGTATTTTTTTAATCAATTTCTACTAACCAGGATAAAAGAACAAGAAATTTACAAAAAAGCTTTAAAGCATCAAGACATGAAAGAGGGAGAAACTTTGAAGGCCTTGGCTCTTCAATTCGAGTTGGACCAACTGCGTTTTAAGGACGAAAAATTAAAAAAACAAAATCAGATTGCTTCCGACAACAAATCGCAAATTATGTTTAACCGCTCATTGGAAGAACTAAGGCAATCTCACGCTAAGATATACATTTCTTTTATTTTTTAAGAGGAAGAAGACGAATTGAAGAAATACGCTTCGGTAAAACAAAAAATGATGAAAATACGAAATTCTAAAATGGAAGAAATAAAAAAGTTTTTAATGATGATACAATATATTTTAGCGAGAAAATTGAAAAATTGGAGGCAATCAAAGCGAAAATGTCTGACAAAATGCAAAATATTATTATGGAAGAAAATAAACGAATGGATCGGGCTGTTCAAGAGACCGAGGAGAAACTTAAAACAAAAACCGAACAAGAACGACAGCAGAAAGAAAATGCATTAAAAAGCATACAAGAACACATCGCTCAGCAGGTAAGAAATAAGCGAAAAACGACAGCAACAATTGAACCACGATAGACAAGAAGCTGAAAAGGAAGAGAAGCGTAAAATACTGACGAATGCACGTGAAGCAGCTAAAAATTATTATGAAAATAATTTACGGCAAGAAAAAATCAATTTTGAAAAACTAACTGAAATTAACAAATTTAATGATCTTTTGAATGTGAAAAAATTTTTTTAAGTTTTTAGAAAGAAAGAAAAGAAAGTGAAAAGTTAGAAATAGAAAAAAATCGTCAATATGTTAAAGATATGATGAATCAATATGAACAAGAAGAAGATCAATTTCAGAAATATGCAAAAGAGGTTTATGATAGATATTTCAAATTAACAGATTATTGAAGATAAAATTCCAGGAGGGTATAATGTATTTCCAATGGAACGGGCAGTCAAAAGGATTGACGCAAATGAAACTATCAAACCACAAAAACCTAACACGTACTATCGGTTGGGTTTTATATGGTGAATGAATAACATTTACTAACGAATACTTTATTTAACATTAACTTGATTTACAGTGCCTGACAAAAAAAATTGGTATTTTTTCAGAATTGACTTCTATATCACAACTAATTTTGTCTCCAAATCTTTCAAGTTTTTCGGCGGTTTTTGCAATAATTTTCTCTTCATCATTGCCCAAACATGCTCAATTAGATCAAGGTCAGGTGATTGAGACGGCCAATCAAGAATTTTATATTTTCTATCGCATATAAATTCTTTAACTTTTCGAGAACTGTGGCATGGAGCATTATCTTGTTAAAAAATACATGAGTTTAACCTCATTTTTAAAGTTGATTGCTCCAGATTATTTGACAAAATGTTTAAATAATAAGCACTGTTCATTTTTTCATTTATAATAACAAGATTACCGACGCCTTCATATGAGAAACATCCCCAAACCATTAGCTTTCCTCCACCATACTCAAAAGTAGGTACGATATTGGACTTTTCATAGGCAGTACCGTTTTTTTGCTGTTATAGATCCTTAGTTTGCTGATATAGACCTCAAAACATGACTCATCGAAAAACATGACTTTCTTCCATTCTTCGTCAGATATGGCTAAAAACTTTTTCGCAATTAACCATCTGGATTCGATGTTTTTTGATGTTAAAAGAGATTTGTGCTTTGCAACTCGGGCATGTAATCCAAATGAATTTAGTATACGACCAATTGTTCTGGAAAATACCTCTACATTAAATTGAGTTTTTGTTATCTCAGAAAGAGACGCAGCAGAAATTGAGGGTTCATCTCTCGAAATTAATTGTATTGTGTTTTTTTGATCTGAAGAGAATTTCGGTAAACGTTCAGATTCAATTTTTCGCGTAGTGGTGCTTTCTTTGGAAAATTTTCTTATCACAAATCCCACGGTCGATCTGGGAATTTTCAGTATTTTAGATATCTCTTCAATTGTTTTTCCTGAAGAGTAATGTCCAATTATTACTCCTTTTGTAAAATCAGATAAATGGATTTTTGAATTACGCTTCATTTATACGAGATCAGCTCAAAAACAAAAAAATCCAATTTTTTTTGTCCAGCAAATTTTAAATTCTGCTTTAAAATTAAATTCTAAAAGCCAAAAATAATTTTAAAAATTAAAAAAATAATTCTAATTTTACCAAGAATGATGTAAGAAAATTAAATTATAATTTATTTTTAAAAAAAGTCGATTTATTACAAATCCAATTTTTTTTGTCAGGCACTGTATTATCAAATGTAAAAGTTAGATACAAATTATTTTAATTAAATATACAACATTTATAAAGTCTATAATTGTAGTTTGTGAATTTTATTTATTTAAATTTTAGCAGTTTGACTACTAAAATTAGAAGATTTCAAATGAACATGGGAATTTGTTAACCCTTCGATATAAAAGCTCGGAAATGCCTATTTATCTAATAATAAAATATTATTACAACGAAAATTCAATTTGTTAGTATACATGCAATTATATTATTTATAGATATATTTTACAGATATCTCATTATTGCTGAATTTTATAACCTGAAATTAGTCAATATCGTAAATACGTTAATCTGCAATTCAGTTAAAAGATTTCCCTCAATTCGAATATTATATCCCTTGAGAGTTTTGGTTTGATAAACAATGAGGTCATGGAGACGACTCCTATGGGTGTACGTAGTAACTAGTTGATATGGATTAAATATTTCATTTCCGTAAACAAGCTGAATATAGTGCTCCTCATCTGCTTTTGTCTCCAAAATTATTTCAGATGTCCATCTTGGTATTCTACCGGCTTCATATTCTGGCCCTCCTGCACCGTTGAAAACCATAACACTCACCATCTTTAACCGTATGGAAATATCCTTTTTTTACATTACATGTATCATCCTTCCCTCCGCAAACTCCGCACATGTCAATCCTTTTTTTGGAATCGACCCTTAAATCACATCCAATGACCTAAGCATTTTATAAACCGGATTCATTAACATGGCACACTCCGTCAATACAAAGTCCTTTATTTTGATCTGGTGTTAAACAGGATGACCCAGAGTTTCTTATTCCAGCATATTTTCTTTTATTTGAGATTCTGTCAATGCACCAAAGCGAACATTTATTATCCAAATCTAGATAAAACATTTCATTCAATATGGATAACCTTTGATACTGAAATAATGTGTTTTTCCGTAGATGGCCGAACACTGGGAATCTAAATATGGTTCCCAGCCTTTATTACAGTCCTAGATTTTTTAAAGTTACAGATGACCCGATTTTTACAAATGTTATAACTCTCAAAGTTTCCCCTGCAGAATTTCGCGCCATCGGAAGGACTATGTAAGATTCAACGACTAATACGGTGGATTGTTACATTCCCTGTATCGAGTTCGGATAGAGAGGCCACAGTTTTGTTTACAGTTTCCAAACTCTGACCAGGGTCCAAACCTCCCGTCAATAAAAGGTATGAAAGGTTTGATGTATTCGCATTCTCCTTGGTTGCAAATCTGTATGTATTCAAAGTCCAAATTACATTGTTGTTTCCACACTGGGTTCCGTCAGGTAAGAGTATCTGTTTATAGTATGAATATTGTTTATCATAACATATTCCCCAACATGTATCCTTTGTGTTTTATTAGTTCATTGCTAACTCTGTTTGTTGATCTGTAAAAGTTTGGAAAATTGTTATAAATTGAGCATAAATTCAATCCACTAGGGGCATTATAAGAAGAATATCGCTCTACAAATGATGTCTTGATACAGTCTGTATACTTGCTCAATCTAGAATAAGTATACTTGTCATAACTTTAGCATTTTCAAAATATCGTCCTTAGAACATGAAGACCACCTTTGTTTAACGTCAGAGTCATAATAGGAACGCATTATCAATGCTTCTTGACAAGGATTGGGTCCAGAATCATCGTGATTTATCCCCAAACTGTAGAGTTGATTAAAAAAAGAGTACAAATGCCCTATTTCATGCACAAGAGATACCGCAGATTGTAATCCAACGAACCTGACTGCAATGCATTTGTGGGATGTACATAGACCGAGTACAGGAGCTTTTCCTAATACTCTGTCGTTAGAAAAATAGTTTCTATAATTTTTAGTTACACTGAATTATCACGTCGTTAATTTAATGAATATGTCATGATCAAAGTCTCTATCCCTGTCGCAATTCCCCACGTCATTATCAGAGTTATGCATGCTTTCTTCTCTTGTGGATATCTATAAAACTAAATTTAATCGTATACGTGCTGAATAATTTTCACGACGTTTATATAAAAGAATTCCCCGAGAGAATGCTTATGGAGTAAGACATTGGTCAAAAATATATCATATTGTATACCATGTGCATTAATATTGGAACTAATTTATTCAAACGGTGAACGATTTCGGGTTTATCTGATTCCACTTTGATTACAACGTCTAGTTTGAATGGATAAAATTGTCCCAATTTGTAGTTTTTATTTCCGATGCCTCTTTCTATATTATTGTATATTCTAATAGATAGAACTATATAAATGGTGAGTAATCTGGTCATTTTCTGGATTATTTTTTTGATAAAGTATGTGCTTTCTTGAGACGTTCGTTTGCGAATAGTTTTCTGGTTCTATATAATATACCTCTTTGTTAATGTGGATATATCCAATCTTTAACATTTATTATTAATCTGTCTACCAATCCATGACAAATATCGATAATAGCAGAAGACTCAAGTTCGTTCACAACCGAACCATGTTTAATGCAAGTATCTCTGTTTTGTTCTTTTTTTGAATTTTTAAATAGCCTTAGTGTTTGCTTTCTTCCATTTATGTCGATTTCGTAAAAAACAAATTCATTTGATTTATGCATTGGTTCATACATTTTGTGAGGAAATACTGTTTCCAGCTTGAAATAATTTTCATCTTTAATTACAGTGAATTTTATTTTAAACCTGTTTTCTTAATTTCATTTTGAATGCTATAGACAGTAATTATGAAATATCCCAACAGGTGATTCATCATAATTATTATACGTTTTTATCATTATAAATTACACTAATTGTGCGACACAAGCTATTGTATATTGCAATATGTTGCTAAATGTATTTATATTAATAGTTGTGAATAATTTTTTAGGAATTGATTGAGAAATCAATAAAATATGACATGTATTAACTCCTTCTATGAGCTAACAAGCGTTTAAAAAATAAAAATGCAAATTTTAAAAAATTAAGCGATAAATCGATTACGTAAAAACTTGTTTTAAATTACGTAAAAGAAATGATCTCACTGATTATTTTAAAGCAACAATTAACAACTAAACCAAAAATTCATTTATCCTGGTCTCCGAAAATTTTTTTCCTCTGAGAGAACTATTCACTAACTCACTATTTGTACATTTAAGCTCCAAATCATTAATAATTTGCTCATTTGTTTTATCCGAGGGGTCTTCGCAAAATTTGTTTATAATTTCAATCAACTTGCTGGTTTCCGTAATGCAGAGATGGCCGACCAGTCGATCTTCGATATATAAATTGCTAATTATATTTTTGTATTTAAACTATTATAAAAAATAATTACCAATAATAAAGTTATTTTTTCGCATGTGTCAAATTATATTAAAAACCTGCCACTCTCAAAACAGTCTGGGTCAGAAAGACTGAAAGTATTTCTAAAAATCTTTTATTGCAATTAAAAAAGGATCTGCAGGTGTGTTCATATTTTTCTCTACAATTTGACGAATCAAACGATGCGATTGATATTGTTCAGCTATGTGTATTTTCCAGTTTAGTCTTCAATGATCTAACTGAAAAAAGAGTTATTTGCTATCATACCTTTGAAAGAAAGAACAACTGGCAAAAATATTTATAATTCTTTCAAAAAGTTTTTGTTATCATGGGAATTATTACCGTTAATGAAGAAACTTGTATCCATAACAACAGATGGAGCCCCTGCAATGATCGGAAATCAAAATCGATCTATTGCATTTTGCGGAAAGATGTTCATTTCCCGAATTTTTTTAACATATCATTGCATCATTCACCAACATGCCTTATGTGGGAAAGTGTTAAATTTTAACTGTTATGCAGACTACCGTTAAAATTATTTTAAGATTGAAGATGAATTCACAAACAACTTGCCGATAAAAATCATTATCTCAATGAATTTGCAATGGTACTAAAAATATAATGAATGAGTTTAAACACAGATTTAGCGATTTCAAGAAAATTACAATATTATGCAGTTTCTTAGCTTCTCCGCTCATGGAGAAAGACATCGAAAAATGTTTCAGAAGAATTAAAAAAGATTTTTAACGCTGAACCAAGACATAGTGAAATAGAAATTATAAATCTAAAAAATGGTGTCATTTTAAAATCACATTATAATGTCGACATGTGGAGATTTATATCTCCAGAAAAATATCCAATATTGATTGATTCGTATCAACGAATTCTTTCATGCTTTGGAAGCACATATTTCTGCAAAACATCATTTTCAAGCATGAAAATGAACAAATCTCAGTACAGGGCCCGTTTAACGGTTAACTTGCGGATTGCATGAGAATAGGACTAAGCTCATATGAGCCAGAATTCGAAATAATCGCAAGAGAATTACAATGCCAAAAATCCTATTAACTTTTAATTGTAAAATAAAAATTTTGTTGTTAGAATATATAATTCGATCGCCAAAAAATTGCAATATGAAAAGTAGCTCGCCGGTGAAAAAAGTTGGCCACCCTTGCCGTAATGACTTCTTCTTGAGACGCATGAATCCCAATCCTATGCTCCGCCACCATGCTTTCTATTATCTTCTTAATCACAAATGCATGAATGTATGTTCTCGTTGGGCCTTGTACTGATAATTTTTCCATATAGGCTTTATAACACTTTGAAAGCACCCCGTCATATGTCAGCAAAATTGGAATAATCTTCACAGGTGCCCCGTAAAGTATCATTAGTTCTCCACCCAGATCTTATTTATGTAATTTTTCCACTTCAGTTTTCTTAAGTCTCTCCTTTGATGTAATTTCCACCTCAATTATGGAAATCTCATTCTTCAACTTGTCATAGATAAAGATATTGAACTTGAGTATCTGTCAATGTTAATGTATCTGTTACGGGCAAAGTCATTAATTATGTTAATTCCCATGAATTAATGTTAATTTAATCAGGTTATAAGTGTATAAAATAGTTAGACGTCTGGATTTGAAATTCAACAATCTCTTTTTACCAAAAAATCTTAAAAATTTACAAAATCTAATCGAAAAAATCAAATTTTAGTATTACTGAATATTAGAATTTTCCCAAGAAAAAAGCGAAAATTCCTAAGAAAAGACTTGTAATTAAACCTATTCAAAGGAACAATTTAATTCAAGAAGCTAAGTCGATTTAATTGATGTGCAAACTCAACCCGATGGAGAATTTAAATTCATTATGGTAATTTCCGGATTAATGAATTTGCCTGTAACATATCCACCTTTATCTTGAAATTTTGGCTAGATAAATTAGATTGTAACGAATAAGATTTTAACTACCCAGTTTGTCTGTAAACCTGCAAATGGATTCATTTTACAACTTATTTGTGCCTTCTCACATAGTCACTGTATAGCATTCTGCTGCACTGCGTAATCATGTAATCTACTGTTTTCTTATTTTTTTAATAATCACACAGCACTCCACTTCAAGAAAAAAGTTTCAATCTTACGAGAGGCAATACAAAGCTTCACTCCTTGGTGTATTGTTCCCTTTTTCAATTTTAAACCACAATTATAATATACTAATAAACATACAGGAACTACGTGTTTTAGCCACTTATTTGACACCCGTACCTGAAAAAAATATTCATTTAAATCATAACGAACAGAAAGAAAAGTGAAAATAATTTCTAATTTTAAATTAAAGGTTAATCAAAATGACTGCATTGGAACATTCTTAAACACCGCACTGAGAGACTCGTCTCCAGTAGTACTAAAACCCGAAGATCCCTAAAACAGAATAAGCACTAAAATTCCACTTTTTTAAGTTGGATAACATCTGTTGGTTGAATCAGCTTTCCATTAATTGGATCCCTTTTATCAGTCTTCATAACGGTGTTTATAGATTCCATCTTCATCACGATTCCCCTGTTCATAATAAAAATCGAAGTACGATGTCTTTAAGACTCCACACGGAACAGAATTCCCCAAATAATCGCCAGTGACAGGACATATCCAACGATCAGTTGATGCCGCCAGATTTGTAGAATTAGTTCCTTTTGGACGTTCAAATTTGATCTCTAAAAGGTCCTTGAATTTCAAAGATTTCCCACTCATTGGACATTTAACAATTTTTGACTACAAATTGAATATTAACACTACTGGAGGTTCGGGAGGTGTTTGCTTGCATTCCGGAGTTAGAGACGGGATCCAGAAACAGGACAAAACCTCGTTTTCCGTGGTGGAGACATTCCGTATTTTTGATGGCTTACTGGCAATCGATAACTCTGTATCGGCATATTTCCTTTTTGTTTGTTCGAGCTGTTTGATTTTTTCTTTTTTAACTTTTTTGGCTTCATCGTCCCTCCATTGATGCCATTCTTTAGTTTTCCGTTCAATTTCTCTTTTTGAGTTTATTATATATTGAAGAATGGCCTCCTTTTCATATATGTAGCCATCGGGACTGGGGAATTAGTAAATTTCATTATTACGTGATCATTGGATGGACACAGGGCTGAAGAGTAAGACAGCAGCAATCAAAGTCCTATTTTTAGTATATATAAGCTTAGACTTTCATGGAATATTTACTCATTCGCATTGTTTGAGATCCATATCCCGACGCTTTTGAATCTTTCTTCTTTTCGTAGTAGGAATAAACCGAATTTGCAGTTGCATTCTTACCATGACGAGTCATTAAACAACAGCTACTAAAATAGTTTATTATTTTTAATATTCAAAAAATTTAATTTATTAAAAAGTATTATTAAAATATTTTGTGATCTAAAGTTACTCTATCTTGGAGTATTTTTCAACTTTCGTGGCACGTACGTCGATCACTTAGAAAATCAAACGAAAACGAGTGTACGGATCCTTAAAAGCCTAACCAGGTTCTATCTGGGTCCGGAAACGTACATCTACGTATAAAGAACGTGTGTACACCCAGTCCTCAAAAAGACAAGGCGTTTTAAAGATCTTTAAAAAGTCGAATTTTTTGCATTGAAACTGGCTTGTGGAGTATAACTTGACAGGTGGCTAGAAGACTTGCAAGAACGATCCGGATAGTCCTGGAGAAAAGTTATGTTATGTAATTATAATTGGGGTTAACATGGAAAGAGACACTTTTGTGCTTTGTTTTTTTTTATCTCTCCGTTAATGATCTTTTCTTGTTTTTGAAGCTTTGGTTTTTCTTGAACAATAAAAAACTATTCTATTCTATAAATCGAACTATTTTATAAATTTTCAGTCCTAACAGTAAGTAATCATGAAATGTCTAGTTTATCAAATTTTATCTAATTCCCACATGTATGAAATAGTAGCAAAATTTTACCAGCACTGCCAAAACTCCCTAATAATCTAATATTCAACTCGTGCCTATGTCTTGGTAATTGGGGAAATCAATTAGCGACTGAATGGATGAATTAGCCACTACGAGACATCAGTAGAACCTGTCGAGCATACGTACGCTGTATCCCGCTTCATGAGTCTAGCAAAAGGAGGCTGATCGAACGCAAAAAGGAGGAAACAAAATTTGTTAATGATTTATTTGATTAAAATTTTTCTATCAAATAAAAATCTTTTAAAATTCGAATTTTGGGTTAAAAGACTAAAGAAACATTAAAATCTATATTTCGAAAAATGTAGTGATATTTCAGAATAAAAATCAATTTTTTAATTATAGTTTAAAAAAATCTCATAATTAGTTTCCATGGTGACTGATTATTAAGTTTACAATAATGACTGCAAGTCGCGGGAAAGTGGTCTATCCTCTTGCATTTTCAAAAGAACGGAAATATTTTTGTGAACTATGTCAGAGGGAAGCTCATCTTCAATGTAAAAAGTGCAAATTCGCATTTTATTGGTGAACTTTTGTAATAAAATACATTGTCAGCTGTAGCGAACACTTGGAGGCTGATTTTAATGGAGTTCATGAAAAAATGTGCGATAAAATTGAGCAAGTTCGGTCTCCGGTACCATTTTTCATAATGGAGCGTGAACGAATGGAATATAAAAATAAAATAATTGAATTAAAGGTAAAATCTAAGATTCACTTGGTCAGCAAAACATGTTACAGATGTGTATGAAAGAGGCACAAAAATACATTTTTGAAAAAAAATATAACGAGGCGACGGCTGCTGCAATCCAAGCTTTGAAATTAGATGTCGACCTTAATGGAATGGAGAGCATTGGGTTGATTTCTTCTTACCTAATTCTCAGTGAAGCAAGCATAGGTCAGACATAGCTTTTAATTTTAAGGTTTAAAAAAGATGGCGCAGATAGAAAATTATTTGTCGCAAGCTAAATGGATTGTTATGAAAAACAGCAATACTCCGAATCTCCTCAAATCGAAAATGTTTAGAAATTTTGGTCTTTTTTATTTGGAAAAAAAGAAATATGAAAACGCATTGACAGCCTTCTCGAAAGACGTATTTTCCTTAGAGGAGTGACGTTTGTAGATTTTTTATGCTTCTTTGGATTCTCATCAAAATAGCATTTTGACCATTGGGGGATACTTTAATCTTGCACGCGTATTCGAAGCAAAAAAACAATTGGATGTATCGGCTTCGATATACCACAAAGTTTTACAATTTATATTTTTTCTGGTTGTATATATATTACACACTCGATTCGATGAACTATATTCGACTTGGTACGAAGAAGAAATAAGAATTCAAAAAATAAACGTCGCAGCAAAACTAGATGTCAACAAAATAATAAAAATAGGCAAATAAAAACTTTAATATTTTTAGATAAAAACGAGTCAGTTGAGTCAGAGGTAATTCTGACAAGTATTTTAAATTTTTTCAATGAAATAAATGGTTCGTCTCCTAATCGTCTTTTTGACGTATACACGACATTGATATATCTAAATTTTCTGACTAGTCAATTCGAAAAAGTAATATAAATATGTTTAATTTCATGGCACGGGAGTTTTTTAGGCACAGAAAAGAAATTAGTTTGAATACGAATCCTACTATGCCCCTTCTTGGTATCCGAACAGAACTAGAAACTGACCTTTTTTCCTAATCTTATTATTAATACAATAATATTAATTGCTTATATAGAAAACAAAATAGATACTATTAAAAACAACTATTCTAGTTAAATTTTGCATTGCCGTTTCTAGTCCATATAATAAATTCTCAGTCAAGTTGTATTTTTTATTTTTCAATAGGTATCCAGCATCTGCTAACAGATATGCTCTTGAAAGTTTTGCCATTTTTCAAGATAATTGTTAAAAAGCTTATAGAAAATGATGGTTATTTTGTGCTCGTCTTTTATCGAAATCTTTTTTAGAAAAAGTATTTATCACCGTCTATAAAGAGGTACTTGTCCCTATGAAGACTCCAGAGTGGATACATAGCTTGTTAAATTTTAATGTGAAATTATAAATTAACTAAGATGTTTTAACTCATTGATAACCAAGTTTAGAAATCTTGATAATAAGACAATAGTCGGTAATGTGGTTTAGTCGCGAACAGCTGGAATTCACAATTTTATAAATGCATTTTCCAGGTGATGAAATTTGATAAAAAGTTCGTGAGAACTCGAAAATAATTACAATAGTTTTTTGTGGATGTGTGCAAACTAATATTATTACAAATAATAGTAGTTAAATTTTACTATCCATTAATAAAGTCTTACAAGAAAATAATCTAATCTTATATTTATATTTCGAGATTTTGGAATAAAACTTGTGAACATATAATTAGTTATACAAAATGTAACATGTTTTCACTTGAAATGTGATAACAAAAAATCGCGAGAACTCATCATTTTCCGTGTTTGTGATTTCATGCCGAGATAATGAGTTATATATATTAACTTGGCGTGTTTTTGTAAAACATAATGTGGAAAGCTATCTTATTTGTTTACCTTACTCTTCAATATAAAGAATCGTTGTTTATCGAAACACAAAAATTAGAAATTCTTACTAAACTCGGACTTGAAAAACCTCCCGAAATAGACGTTAAATTTTTAAACAAAGCTCGCAAAATATTATCTAAACATAATCCTGGCGCAAAATCACTTTTTGTTAATGATCAGACAAAAGTATTGAGCAATATTGCAAGTATAGTTAGAACTTCACTTTTCTAGATGAATCTAGTGATTTGGTATTTAATGTCAGTAATATCAATATTAAGAAATTGTTCCTTCAATTTAAATCAAATTCTGAAAACAATATTGAAAAAGTATTCGAAATAGATCAGAAAAAAAGTTATTCTAATTCTATTTTTTCCAAAAAAATAAATACATCGGATAACAGAAAAATAAATATAAAAATCAACGATTCTAAAAGAAGAGTAGTAGTTGGTTTTTCGAAAAAAGTCACAGTTTAGTCATTTAAATTTCAATTTTTAGAATTTTTCTGTCAAATTTATTTCTCATAAAAACAACAGAGTCAAAAGATCAACCCAAAATGACTGCGAAAGCTTTGGATGTTGTTTAAAAAGCCAATTAGTGAGTTTTTCTGAAATGGGATGGGATTGGATTTTGTCCCCAAGTTCATATTTGGCTCAAGAATGTGTGGGAAGATGTTCAATGGGAAACATCAACCGCCAATTATCTTTAAATGTGTATTTAAGAATTTTGAACAACAAAGCATCATGTGTACCAGTCGAATTCGAAAATGTAAATATTGTATATTTGGAATCAAATCGACTCAAAATGAAAGTTTTAAGGAAATTGATTGCAACAAAATGCCAATGTAATTAGTAGATTTTTTGATTTAATTTTGAAACTTATTATAAAATTCGTGTTTGGACTGGTAAATTTAATTTTTTGTAGCTATTATTGCATGCTGAGAATTAATTAAGAAAGTAATTTTAATTCAAAAAACTGCATTTAATTAAGTCAATTTTAAAATTTTTTATTCTACGTAAAATTAAACTACAATTAATTATTTCGCTGTTTAAAAACCTTTACACGTAAATTCAATAAAATGTTTTTTGTTTCAATAACTTTTTTTTGGGATGCAACAATAAATCTGATAAAATCAATTTAATTATCAAAAAATTAATTTTTTTATATAATTGAACAAAAAGGATAAAATTATTTTTTGGAACATAATAAATTATTTATTCTGTAAGAAACAACACCACAAGCAGCATATAAACTATGTCCAAATTAAATAAGACTTCTTTAAATTTAAGAATCTGAAAATTTTTGTAATGAAAATAATGTTTAAATGGATAATTTAATAATGGTATATAGAAATTTTCACAAAATTGCATCTAAAGATAAGACTAAAATTAATTTTGTTTAATTAAAATTTTTTTTCAGGTCCAAAGAAAATAGAGAAGTTGACTAAATTAGATGAGTCGCCGAGCGGATGGACAGGGAATTTCCACGTAATATCGCGAACGATATCCGCTGAAAAAGCCAACTCGTTTCACGACTATCGTGACTCCTCCTCGAGATGATTAAACCAATCTCTGAAAGGAGTTTGAGGGCTTTGGGTCCAATTATCCCACTGGTCTCGAAAGCCAGAGGAATGAAGCAGCAGGTATCGGTCAAAGAGCTATATTTTGCAGTTTTCCTAGATTCGGTAAGGGCAGATGCAGATCCAGGACGAGAAGCGGAGTCAACCAACGATGTTGATAAAAATGAGTCTACGCAGGTAACATTCCACACGAGTGCCATTCCCTCCCTGAACGGGAATAAAGTCGACCCGTCAGGGCGTTTTCCGTCCCCACGGTCTAGTCATATCGGTTCTAACATCGAGGGGAATCCAGCGGCGTTAAGCGCGCGCTTCACAACGTCGTTCAATGAGGCGTGCCTGAGAATCCTGCCTGCACTGAGGCGACAAGAGAGAGGGTATAAACCTCTCCTGTCAATGAGTTGTCCACATCTGCAATGGTGCGGCTGGCAAATCTCTATGCCAAGCCGTATTTAAAATCAATGAGAAATAATTTTAAGACTTTAAAGAATTATAAAATAAGTCTTCTGAAATCTTCACAAACTGTTCAAAATCTTTTCCTAGTCAAGTTAATAAAAAGTGAAATAATTAATAGTTCTTTAGTTTACGTTTTCGTAATTTTTAGTATTTTGTTATATTAACCTCACCTTCTTAGTGTCCACGTTCACTGCACGGATGTCAGCGCGCAGTCTAGATTCAGAGAGTACCTCCTCAACACGTATCAATAACCCTTATTTTGTTTCGGCTTGCATGCTCTTTAAGGTCTTTCCGTAACACCAGTGTCTGGATATATGCCTTTACCCTGTTCTCCACTCCGAGCGTCTCCGGATTGTTCTTGAAGAATTTTAACACAATTCTGTCTCAAGTCATAACAACAGGAAGAATTTTTACTTTTGCCCGGTGGATCACTCCCAGTTCATTTTCCAATAACCTGCATACTTTTCCACTTTGACCTGCTTGAATTTTGTGAAGTAATCCCCACCTCAATAAGTGTAATTGTGTTGCTCGATTTGTCGTGAAAAAATATTTCGGGCTTGTTATTAGGGATAGCATTATCAGTCGAAAGGTTTGTGTCAACTCGAATTTTCATAAATTCTTTGGTTATAACAGATTGAACTGAATGAATTTTTATTTTTTCGACTTTTTAATTCCATATTACGGCATAGATGCAAGCATTTGACCACTTCGTTATGGCATCTAAGATAGGGCCCGTTAACCATTCGCCTACATCTGGAGAAAAGGTGATCAAAGGTTTTTTGGATGAGTTGCAGTGGCTTCATTTATTCTCTTCGTTATTGAAAAACAAATTTCGGTCTTGTAGCAGGTACAAGCTTGCTTCAGTCCGGGGGAGAATTGTTTCCGTGGACTATCCACCCGCAAGCCTCATTAACGTCAACATCAATATTCTTCATACATTAGAAAAAAATAGTGTGAAAGGGTTATTTTTCAATTTTTTAAGTCTTTGCCTTTGCACTTCATAAATATTCACGTTGGATTTCCATCAAGTTCCATATTGTCAATTCATTTACATTTTCATTGTATTTACAAAATAATAATTCTGCGATAGTGACCATGCGTGTTTTTTTTGAATTAATGACCGGTATAATTCCTGCTCTTCTTAGGCAGTAGTTCGCCTTATGTTTCAAATCACCATAAAATTGAAGGATAATTGTCTCCTCTTTATTACTAACTGACTCCAGGTCTTCCCAGAATTCCTTTCTTGGAAGATAAAGTCTTTCTTTGTTTGTCGGTTTCAAGTGCATATGACTGTTGATCTCATCTCGAAGTAAAGATTCAATCCTCTCGAACTCTTTTTTTTCGATTTTTGAAGTCATATGAGTACAATGTGCCACGTTTTTTGTAATTGAGTTTCTTCTTCGTCATCATTTTGCTAGCAGTTTGAACTTGCTCAAGCTGTAGTTTAATTTTAGCGAGTTTTCCCTTCACCGCCATTTGTGAATCCGGCAAATCTCCAGTCCAAGTCTGGTGCTGATGCCGATGCGGACACTATCGTCGTCAAGATGGGTTCCGACACTATCAACGGGGAGTGCGTTGATCCAAGCTTCACTCAATTCGCATCTTCCAGTTACTAGACAGGCACGTCTGTGTTGGTTTGATTGGTTCAGAAGCCTCTCATATTTATCTTCGCAGATGGTCCTGTAACGATCTTTCTGCTCAGGAATGCTCCATGTCTGTGATTCTAGATGATTCAGTTTGGAGTTGGAGAATCATCCTGATCAGCAGTCGGTTGGAGTCCAAAAAGGATAGATATGCGGGGCAAGCTTTTCATGATGATAAAAGCTTTAAAATTTAATAAAAATCAATTTATTTAGTAGAATTCTTTACGCAGTTTATTCAAAGACAAACTTATAAGAAGGCTCTCTGTGACAAGAAAGATGAAATAGAAATCCTTATCTCACGTATTTGCAAACTTAATCTCATATGGAGCTTTTCTTACTGAAGAACTATCATACTTTTCTTATGCGCTCATCGCCCTGCTTTCTCGAGCAAGAACACCTATCTCGTCTTGATAATCTGGTTTCCAAAGCTATTCATGGTGAATCTCAAATTTAAACCTGGCGACAAACTGCGTGTCAATTTAGCTATTTGTTGCGGGGGCATCGGTATCCGCTCTTGCAGGGATTTAGCCCTGCCATGTTACCTATCATCGTTGTCCGCTTCCACTAATTTCGGCAACTCTGTTTTCTTTCCCTTTTTTGAACAGTGTAAGTTGTCAGAATATGCTGCAGGTGCTAACGAATGGGTTTCTTGTGAGCTTAAAATCTCAGAAAATCTTTTAGTTCAAAGGAATTAGGATAATATTTATTGCTCACACATACTTGAAACTATCCGCTCACACGCTGACATCCCAATTGGCAAGTATTAATTGCGCTTGTCAACCATATTCAGCAGATTGGCTCAATAAGTTACCGATCTCGTCGGCCGATATGATGCAGGTGTGGCAAACTCATAGACAGGAGGGGATTACACCCTCTCTCTTGTCGCCTCAGTGCTGGCAGGTTCCCCAGGCACGCTTCACTCAATGATGCTGTAAAGTGTGCGCTTAACCCTGTTAGATTCCCTTCAGTACTAGAACCAGTTGGGCTAGACCGTGGTGACAGAAAACGTAATGACAAGTCTACATTATTCACGTTCAAGATAGGAATTGCCTTCGTATGGTATGCAAACTGTGTTGACTCGTTTTCCTCATCATCATTCATTGACTCTGCTCCTCGCACTGGAGCTTCCTCCGCTCTTGATGAAACTAAGAAAATCGGAAAGTATGCTTCTTTGATCGACACTTCTTGCTTCGTCCCCCTGGCTTTCGAAACCAGTGGGGTAATTAGCTCAAAAATTTCAAAATCCTTTCAGAGATAGGTTTAATCATCTTAAGGAGGAGTCATGACAGTCACAAAACGAGCTGGTCTTTTCAACGGATATCCCTCCGCTCGGCGACTAATCTACATTAAATTTCTCTTTTTCATATTTCTTTTCAAAATAAACTTTAAAAATAAAACTTTCATTTGATAATCTAATTGAAGTTTTCAATTGAATGGGTTTTATTTAGAGTTCGCTCGGAGAATTGGCAAAGAAATTCGTGGAAATTTTAAAAAGCTTCCTGCTCTTCTTTTTAGAGCAAGGTACTGTAATTTTAATAATGAAAAATCGTTTTTATACGACGAAACACATCATTCCTGTATCGACAAAGATGTTATCATTATTCAATAACCGCAATCAATATCGTGTAATTGATTTAGCTGTGGATATACGTCATAGCATTAAATTTAACCAAACATCTTAGACATGTTCAAAGATTGGCACATTAATAAGGACAAAGACGATTTAGAATTTTTTTAGCATGACTGTATATTTTATAATCAATAAAATCAAACTTTTTTGGAAGCAAGTTTCCGGTGGTAGAGATGAACGAAATTCAAATTATCCGTTTCTATTGGTGAACATATTCTATATCTTCAATTATTGCTATAAGAAAATATCAATTTTCCTACAATACCCAAATTTCCGACATAAAGATAGTTCAAAAGAGTATTTTGTGAAAAACGTAGAACAATTTATTTTCACCAATTTCAAAAAAATAGGTCATTATTGTCAGTAAAAATGTTTCATAAAATTATCTGTATTTTTACATTATGTGATTATTCAAGTCCAATTTTTTTTTTGAGTGTAATTATATGTAATGAAAAAAATCAGGTTAAAATTATAGATTTACTCAGGGGTTATAGCCTAGCCGAACGGATTGCTTGAGCGTTCCCGCGCACGATTGCGAGCGAGATCCTCTGCCTCAACCAAGAGGACTCGCGAGCATCCATCTTCTTCCGAGCAATGAGGATACCGAGGTCTTTTAAGAAGCATGAGGTCAGCGGACCGGAAGCGCCGGATGTCTCAAAAGCCACAGGCACGAAGGAATGCCGAGTGGCAAGATTCTTGCACTTTTCTACTTTGCGGGCTTCCGCCAGGGCCGCGGCCCTATATTATAATTGTTATTTACCAAATCCATCGATTATCTCTGTCTGTCTATAAACAAGAATTAACGATTTCCATTTGAAACTAAATCACGGTACCGGAAAAATAGTAGAATAAATAGAAGAAAACAATGTTCTTTGGCTGGAAACTAAAAAAAAAATTAAAGGAAGAAAGCACCATAAATAGATTCTTTATATCAATAATATGTAAATAAGCAGCATTAAGTAGAACAAAGGCGAATTAAATTAATCCTTTAATTAATTCTTAAAATTAGAAACAATCCGCCATAGAAACCTTTAGAGTCCTTCAAAGTTTAATTCGGATTAAAAGAGTTTTTTTAATTAGGACATAGGTCAACGATCATAAAATTTGAATTATTTAATCTGATTTAGATTAAAATTAAAGGAATTATTTTTTATGGGTATCCTCAAAAGATGCAGAATCAACAACCAGATTTTTATAGAACTCAAAAAATTACTTTTCTAAAATATACAGAACAAGATCACCATTCACTTTTTCATAAAACTATTAAAAATCAACATTTTTAAAAAAAAAGGTTTCAAGAAACAGTCACAGCAAACAGCCTTGACCTCGAAAAACGCCATGGTGATAGACATAACTGTTAAAGTATGGCAATTCACTGCGTCAAGGGTGTCAGAGCCTGACAAACCGCAAAACAGCTAAATTGCTGCACTATCTCGAAAGGTATAATAGAGATTAACATTATGATTAATTGAAACATTTTAAAAAACTAGCTAAAGTATATCAAGTAGCATAATTATTAAGAATTGTGGACAGATGCAATGTAGTCAAGAATAAACTTGGACTTATTCTCAATCTTTTGTGAAATTAAACTCACTATGTCAATCTTTCGTTCAATTGCTTCTTTTTCATGAATAATAAATTCTGTGGTTTCTTGAAGAATTTTTAGCCGTGTTGCCTTCTCAACTCCTTTTGTATAAGGAACCGTGACTCGAAGTCGTTCCATAAGATTAGTAATAACTCTTCTTCTTTGCTGTTCCCTCACATTATGGTCAGAACGACGTCCATATTCCATATTGAAATAATTTGCAGAAAAAGAAAGATCATCAAATATTGTATAATCGTTTCTTTTCGGAGAAAATTCCCTTTTTATTGAGCGAATCTCCCCTTTAGTTGGAAGAGAATCAAGAAGGACAATCTTTTTATGGGGAGTAGAACGTTTAGGAGAAGGAGTTTCTTCCTCTAAAATAGGTTAGGTCATTCTAATTAACATAAAGTAAAAAAAATTGATATTAATTTTAACTTACTTAAAACTGGTAAAGGCACTTCAGCACTCTGAAATTTGTCTGGGAAGGAATTCTCTAAAAATGAATGATCTTGGAAGGAATAGTCTTGGAAGGAAGTGGGATCCTCTATCTTGATTTTTTTTGAGGGAGGAGACTTGCATTCGGAATCTTCATTTAGAGAAAAGCTTGTCTGAGAAGAATAAATCCCGTCAAAAAGGTCGTTGAAATCGTTACAAGCATAATTAGGCCATTCAAAATCGTATTTATTAAATTCAATGTTGCTTTCAGGCATTTGAAAGTCTGGTTCAAGTAACTGTGGAGGAATGTCAAAAGAAGTATCAACTGATGTATCAAAATCCCAGAGAGACATAAAAATGCAGCCGCTAAGCGTATGATAGACCGCTGTTTCTCGTTAAATAATTTTCTATCACGATATAATTTGGCGTGAATTATTGTGATAGGTTTAGATGGCGTCGAATGAAGCCGATGACGCAGATGGAATAGTACCCCATGAACATAATATGATTCACTTCAAGGTTAAAAACTCATTTTACATTCGATAAAACAGAAATGCAATTATCGATTTGTGCGGTCAGATAATTTTTTTTGAAAAAATGCTATTCCTTTAAATTGACCTCGAATTTTTAATCATTTAATTCAATTTTGTAGGATATATTTTTGTCTTCTTCCGGAATTTCAAGATTTTCTTTCTGATTTTGAAAATATTTTAAAGTACATGTAGTTCAAAGATAAAATTAATTCAGCTTAAGTAGATCTTTAGGCCATATAAAGAAGACTGTGGTTTTAGTTAAATTTAATGTTAATCAGCAAGATGACCAATTCATGTTTGTTACTAATTGTGACAAACCACTTATCTATTCTCACTGTGCCATCAAATGGGTCGTTTCTAGTCAATTTTATAGCACTTTAAATGTTTGTCAAATAATTTCAAAATACCAAGGAGGTTAAATAAAACTATTTAGTTACCGAAATAACCAAAAACTTTTTTTCCATACTAGGGGATAATTACATGGCAATCTTTTCGCTGGTGACATTATCTCCCAATTAATTTTTCTTTAAATGTTAATTTTATTCAATTATGGAAAATATTAATTTTATATCATAAGAGATCACTCATTAATTTGTAAATTAATACTTAAATTATGATAATTCAATGATTTGTATCAGACTTTTTAGATAGAAACAAATAATTATTTTATTCTCTAAATTAGTCCATGTTTAGCCACTTTGAATCAACAATTAAATTGTAAAAGTGGATGGCTTTATGGGCGCCATAATAATTGGCCATTGTACTTGTACATAATTTAAATAAATGCATTAAAATGTGATGAACATTATTTATACTATTAAAAGTGCCAGACAAGTCAATTCACGTTGAACGAAAATAATTCAATAATGTTGAACAATCAAGTCAAATAAAATCTTTTTTCAAGTCTGGAAAGTCACTTTTCTTGTACGCAAGGTTCCACACACTTTCGTGAATTTATTCGTTGTGATTCCGAGATATGCCCCTTGCAGAACAAAAAAAACAAAGATCAAAGTATGCCGCTTTCCGAGCCTGTCTTTTGTTATCATTATTTTTGAAACCATTGATATCGGCAAACGTTTAAATGCACTTTTTTTCTGAGATTCGAACACAGAAAACAATGAAATAAAATCCTAAGGTGGATGCACTTTATTCATTATCCAGAAATATTTTTGCTAGAAATTTTACCACAACTCGTTTGGTCTTTTTTTGCATGCAAGTTAATTAATGACAGTTAGAAAATGGAGAAGGATTGTTGAAGACTACGCAGTTTAGGGCGCCCACTCAGGCTCACGGATTGCGAAGCAGTTGCCTTTCTCGGGTCGTCCGTTGGTCTAAAAGTGTATTTTCGGATAAATATAAAAGAAATTTTGGGAAGGATGGGTAACAAAAAACGGAAATATTGAATTTTTGAAATTTTTTTAAGAATTATGTACAAATTTAGAGAAAGTAGATATTTCCAAAAAGGCACAAAAATGATATTTTGGGGAAATTAATCAAGCTATATTTGGGCATGTTCAATCATATCCCAAAATATAAATGATATTTTTGCTGGACTTTGTGAATATAAAATCTTTTCGACTCACCAATAAAAATACAAGACTTCTTACAAAAAATATCGAAGAATTTCCGAGTTAAACATAAAAATATGCAAAGAACAAGGAAGATTAAAAACGATTACCATTATTAATAATAAAATTTTCATTGAATTTCTTTGAAAATAGATTATGTAAATACCCGGTAATGATAGGCCGATACTTCCTATGCTTGACAAGATCAATTAAGTAATGATTCAACAAATTATATATATTTTTTCATTTTATAACATTTAATGAATTAAAAAGGCTAATTCTTTACTGGGCGAGAGGCTGACGCGATCGAGAAAGACTTCGAGCGTACTATTGCAAGGAATATCCGCTCAAAAAACCATCTCGATTTGCAGGCGTCGCCTGTGACCCGATCTCCTGAACGAAGCTGATTGCTTTTCCGACTAAGGAACCAGACGTCTCAACTGCGAATAGAAGGAATTGGCACTTCTCCACAAATGAAGAATACTTTCGCATCCTTTTACATTCAGCAGTAGTAGCGATCGCTAAAAAGCCAACCTTCTCAGGTTCTCGGGCGAGAATGAGTCCACACACATGAGGTTCCAGGTAAGTGGCTTCCCTCTGTTGAAGGGAAACACAGTAATTCCGTCCGGTCTCTTCTCGTCTCTCCGATCGATCCCAGTGGGTCCGAGTATAGAGGGGATTCCGGCGACTTCTAAGGCTCTCCTGATGAGATCATTTAGAGCAGAGGTTTCCAAATGGGGAGGCGCGCCTCCCTAGGGAGGCGTTGACTCGTGTCAAGGGAGGCGCGAAAAGTATTTCAGAAACATTTTTGAAAATTATATCTATGTAAAAAACGTGACTATATTCCATAATAAGAGTTATTAATTTAAAAATTATATTTTTCAAAAATTTATTTATTTATTAGACAATTAAATAATTTTAACACATGAATAAATTCTTGAGTGGTTGCAAAAGAAAATTCACGAATAATAAAGATTTTGACGATGGTTCAAAAAATCAAAATGATTGGAATATAATATCAATACCACTCCAAAGACAAGAAAATACTTTCCATCTTACTTATTGTTAGGATTCACACGTATCTTGTTGATTCTATGGAAAAACCCCTCTGTTTGCTTTGCCTCAAAACACTTGCAGCAGATAGTATGAGGCCATGCAAATTAAGAAGACATTTTGAAACGATGCATTCTGAACATGTCCATAAGTCTGAAGAATTTTTTAAAAGAAAATTAGAAGAGTTTGATAACCAAACGAAATCGTTAAAAAAACTTGTTTCTGTCTCTTCAAATGCTTTACTAGCATCGTACAAAGTTTCTTACAGGATTGCAAAATGCAAGAAACCGCACAATATCGGAGAAACTCTAGTTTTGCCAGCAGCTATCGATATGGTTGAAGCAATGTTTGGCGAATCCTATGCAAAACAATTACAGCAAATACCGCTTGCTGATAACACAGTCGCTAGAAGAATTGATGACATATCTGAAGATCTTTGTGATCAGTTGGTTTCTCGACTACGTAACTGTAAATTTGCTATACAAGTTGATGAGGGAGCTGACATAAATAAAAATGCACATTTAATTGCATATGTCAGATATGCTGAAGAAAGTACAATAATAGAAGATCTATTATTCTGCAAACCATTTCCTGGAAGGAGCACGGCCAATGAAATTTTTAATATAATTGATACTTTTTTTGAAGAAAATAACATAGAATGGATCAATTGTGTTGGACTTTGTACAGACGGAGCACAGTCAATGTCAGGAAATAAATCTGGTCTTCAAGCTCTTGTAAAAAACAGAGCACCAGAAATTATCTGGACGCACTGCATGCTGCACAGATCAGCACTTGTCTCAAAGAATATGAGTCCAGAACTGAACGATATTTTTGCGCAAATTACAAAAGTTATAAACTACATAAAACACAGTCCTTTAAGAGCTAAGCTTTTTGCAAAGCTGTGTGAAGATATGGATTCAAAATATACATCGCTTTTATACTATTGTGAGGTACGCTGGCTATCTCGTGCAAAAGTGATTAGAAGGGTGTTTGAACTCAAAGATCAAGTTGCAGATTTTCTTGATGAAAATGATATTGAAGATGCAAAGTTGTTCAGGGATGATGACTTTATTGTCAAATTGCCTATTTAGTTGACATTTTTGGGAAATTGAGTATATTGAATAAATCAATGCAGGGACCACAACTACATTTATTCTCTCAAAAGGACAAAATAAAAGCATTTATGAAAAAATTGGTATTATGGAAATCAAATATACAAAAAAATATCTATGACATGTTTCCACTTTTAAACACCTTTTGCGCCATAGTGAACATTGAAGCAACAAAGACATATTTGCTGAACATTTGGATTGTTTGTTGAAGCATTTTGCTCACTATTTTAAGATCTCGACTGTAAAATGTTCGAATGGATACAGAATCCATTTATTGATGAAGAAGATAATCAATTTGCATTGACAACTTTTGAAAAAGAAAAATTGATAGAATTGTCATGCGATACATTATTGAAACAAAAATTTGAGAGAGAACCGCTAATTTCTTTTTGTTGAATGTAAGAACGGAATATGAAATTTTGTCGAATAAAGCAATGAAAGTTTTGTTGCCATTTGCTACTTCATATTTATGCGAAACTGGATTTTCTGCACTAGCTGCAATTAAATCTAAATATCGAACTCGTTTAGTAGTGACTAATGAGCTAAGAGTAGCACTCTCTGCGATGACACCAAGATTTGAAAAACTTTGCGCCAAGATGGAAAAAAAATTATCTCTCATTAACTTTTTGTTTTAAAAAATTGTTTTTGATAAAATAATAATTGTATTATATTATGGAATATAAAGGGAGGCGCAAGATTGTACTTTTTCTCTAAGGGAGGCGCGTAAAAAAAAGCTTGGAAACCTCTGATTTAGAGCACCGTGCCGCAGGATACGGCCAGCACAGCAGCAGACATGTGGCTCACATATACAAAGACCGAGACGTAAACAAACCCCTGTCCTAACGGACTCATTGTCCAGAAGGATACCAATGGTTAGCAGTAGAGTGGCACTGAGCACTGGTGAAGCCCGGGTACTATCGTCCCAGAAAAAGAGTCGAAGCAAGTGGTATCCCAAACCAGGGACTTTTCTTCCCTAAAATGAAGGATTGTCTCCCCGTCGGGGCGCTTACCGTCGACAAGGCGTGCAAGTCATTCGACGAAATTGTGAACCCGCATCGCCAAGGGTGGGGCTGGCACATGTCCAAGCCCAAGCGTAAACAGATATCCATAAGGACTCATCTTCCAGTAGTAATCGCATATTGGGGATATGGAGTGCTTTGTGCCAGTCTCCCGTATGCTGATGACAAGCACAGTTTAGTGAGGTCAGGTTGAAGGAAAGTTGCGTAATGTATTTAAGCAGAAGGTTTTATCCCAGCCCTTTTGGATTAGTTGAATCTCAGGGAAATCAAGGCCAATTGAGCACCATCACGGTAGACAAATGAGTATTCCGAGAGCTCGTTAGGTTCGAGAGAAAGAAGTAGAACTGAGCAAACAGAATTCCTGAAAGCCGACGTTGATAACGTGTATGTAGGCTAGCACCGCTAGTGATCCTTGGATTGAGATGAAATGTTAAGGGTTTATGTACGATATTGTCGATTCTGGATAATGAATCAACGGCAACGAAACACGGGAAAGACCGGAGAATTTAGGTCAGTCTGAGAACAAAAAAAAAGTTTTTCAATGGGTGGAAGAGAGCAGCGGGGGCAAGAGAAATATTAACAAGTTGGCATTTGCCGCCGTGTAGAGATAGCTCAATCTTTGAAAACCCAGAAGTGATCTGTTTATGTCTTCCATAACGACATCTGTGTGTCCACCAATCGTCACGTCATCCAAGTACCAGAAGTTAACACTGGATGAAAGATTCCGCATTCGGACATGATAATTTGGTTTTCTTAGAAATAGAATTTTGCATCTAAAATTTGTATTATATTTTTAGCATCATATGATAATGGTTCAGAAAATCAATATCAGGAATTTATTTTAGATAGTTTGTACAATCAAAAGTTACTGTAATTTACTAGAAGTTAACAAAGCCATCTATCCGAAGTGGACCCCGCCAACATAATTGACGTTGCGTTGCTTTTCACGATAGCAACGGAGATCAACTGGAGAAGCCACCGGGTCTCACGTGTGTCGTGGCTTTTTAATGTGGCTAAGCGTCCAAGCTTCTTTAGGAAGCGAAGCGATTTCCCACTTATTCCTCCAGTTGTCTCGACCACAATCGGACAGAACACGAATCGGTCTCGCAGCGCTTCATATTTTCTCTCCTTTGCCCTCATCGTTTTTTCCGCGGCATACAGTCTGTCCACTGCGCTCCCGGCAATGTTGGACGGGCAGAGAGTGTCCACACAGGTTGCGTCCCAAACTAGGGGTTTCCCCTCTTCAAATGGGAAAATTGTAATCCCATCAGGACGTTTTCCATCTCCTCGGTCAAGCCCGACCGGATCAAGTACGGCTGGGTATCCTGCAGACTCCAGAGCTCGCTTGACAGTTTCGTTGATCGCCTTGTGTCTTGGAAATCGTCCTGCACTTCTTCGACAAGAGAGAGCATGGTGTTCATGACAATCGACGGTGGCCCCACACCGGCATTTGTGAGTCCGGAATATCTCCAGTCCAAGTCTGGTGCTGATGCCAATGCGGAATAAATATTTTGGTCAAATTCTGGGTTAGATTCTAATATTTTTTTTTTTTTGATGATTCAATTGTTTTAGCAAAAAAGAAAATGAGAGAACAAGTATCCGAACTAATTAAGAAGATCATTGTCTCCAGAAAACCCTTTCCATTGAAGATCCAACAGGGAATGTGCACAAGTCTGAGTCGTCGCCGTTATGTTCGGAAAGGGGAGTAGAACCGACTCCGTTACAACAGACATATGCATACATCTGAAGGAAATCCTTAGATTAGGTGATTCTGGTGGCCAACGCAACACACTAATAGAAACCAACGTGCGCAACCGCGTGCTAAAAAATTTCAAATATAAATTTGATGAAAAGATAAACATCTTTGAAGTAACTTTGTTTCAAAATTAAAGATGCTAAAAAAACTGACATAAATTAAACAAATGAGAATTTTAAAGTGAAACAACCAATATTAAATTAATTCAGTCAAAAATAGGTAACTATTAGGACTACTGTGAGTGTCGGAATTAGGAAATGAATGTTGAACTTTTTATTTCCTGAATATTTATTACATACTACCTTTTGTAACCGTTTTTTTACTTTGTCGAAGGCATTCTATAACTAGAAAACCATAAAAGCAATACATTAAATTTATAAGTTTCATTGGAAAAAAGGTTCCGTACAATATAGTCAACAGAGAGGGGAAACAGCAATGGGCTCAGTGGGTCACCCTGCTGAATACCGCATTCGGACATGATAATACATCATTGACAAAAGCAGCTTAGTCACCCTGCTGAGTACGCTAGTTTCAACATTAATTAACATTGACTGGTCGCAACCATAGTAGATCATCTAAAAAGACTTTCAAATGTAATTAGACGTTAAAAATTCTTTAAGTGTTAAACAAAACCTATGTTAAACTAATTCAAAAGCTCCAAACGAGAAATAGTCGAACAACAAAAAAAGAATTATGAAAACGTAGAAGTGTTTGTCAGCGGATAATGGCATCATTCAAGTATAGGCATTTGGCACGGTTCATTCCGTTAAACTTGGACGCAGCAACAAGAGTGTAAGCACCCATGTTCTTGAAGACAATCAAATCATCCACACTAAGCAGTGGCATCTCCACCCCCTCACAAATACAGTCGATACTGTCACATGTTGGTCCCCACAAATCACATTTGTACATTTTACTAAAATCCAGGCCCCGTTGACATAAAGGAGCAAGTGTAGCATGGTCATACATCACACAATTGAAGGCCCCATATACTCCATCGTTGAGATAGTACATCATTTTAGAAGAGCTCTGCCGAACACTGACAACTCGAGTCACCAAAGTATAAGCCGAGGCCACAAAAAATCTCCCCGGTTCAGAAATGACTTGGAGATATGGAAAGTCACCACCAGGAAAGAAAGTAGCGAGTCCCGAATTTATATACTCAGAAATCAGCTTAAATGAAACAGGACTGTCATCTGCTCCAGGAAAGCCTCCGCCAATGTCCAGCAAGTATGGAGAATAACCGATTCTCATAGCTTCGGAAAAAGCAAATTTAGAAGCTTCTATAGCATGCCAATACAGCTTCGGATCCTCACATCCACTGCCCACATGGAAACTAGAACTGAATGAGCTAATCACACCTAATTCCCACAATATTCAATTCCATTGATTTAGCCGCAAATAGCAGACTTGAGACATCTTCTTTGGCGCATCCGAACTTGAGGCCAAGATTGCATTGAACTTTGCCGTTGCTTGGGGGCAGAATACGAAGAATAAGTCTGGCTTTATGAGAAAACACTGCACCTGGCCGTCGGGAAATGATTTTTTATTTTTACAAGTTCTGAATAATTGTCGAATGTCATGAGGGAAATATCGTTGGACTTTGCATATTTTATAGCATTCAGTTGTTTGCAAGGATTTGCATAAACTATCTGACTGGGAGTCGCCCCCAAAGAAGTGACCGCTTGTATTTCACTCACAGAAGCACAGTCAAAAGACAATCCTGCCTCAACCATCAACTTAAGAACCCGTCTATCATTGTTACATTTTACGGCTAAAATGTGGTTAAATAAAGATTACCGTAGAAGGGACGCACTTGGGGAAGATAGGTAAACCACTTTGAAATTTTGCACACAATATCGTCCAGATCCACGACATAGAAAGAATCTTCTTCTTCAGAGAAGCCTGCCATCTTAATAACCTCGGATATGTGCTTGAGAGTGTTTTCTGGGGTCATTTTTACGAGAAGACAAAAATTTAATTTTTCTCAAGAGAACTTAGAAGGCAAAATGAAGCTTGCGAACGTTATAGTATGTCTTCCCTGCGCAGTTTAGTGAAAGTGCTGACAAATTAACGCGCAACAACAAAAACCGCAAATGCCCATAAACAAGGTCAACATGCTATTATTTTTTTGTTTAAATTAGGTTAACCCGCAAAAAAGTTTAATAGACTTTAATGATATCTGATTTAATTTTAATTAAACGTTTTTAAAATATATAAATGTATTAATTTGCAACATATTTTTCCAGATAAATAATATAAGTTTCGGTAAAAAAATGTAATTTTGGAACACCAAATTTTAAACTGTTTCAAATGTTTTAGGAAAACAAAATATTATTAATTCTAAATTCAGGACATTAAATCTCATGCTAGTTTATCTTAGGAAAGCTTCATTCCCTGTAGTTTAAACGTCGTTTGTCTACTGACACGAAAACTACATTAAATTATTTGCTGATATTTTAGTCGAGAATATTTTTCTCAAAATTGAATATCGAATTTTTGACTAAGTGCTCCAAATACGCCATCTTCAGTTTCAATTTAATGTCAATGTGTCGGAATTTCTGAAATAGACGAAATTTAAAGTTCCTTGAAAACATTAGGGCATCTTCCATTTACAAAATGAAGAACTTATTCGATTTATACAAGAAAATGAATCTTTCAAATCTTTAGTTTTTGATATATTTTTTTAGATTCTTAAACAAAATATGAACAGTTTATAAGAGTTTGGAGGTCAGCTCAAAGACGCCGCGCTGTGTATCGAGTGGCAGTTTCCGCGGAGCACCGCGACCGAGATTCGCTGGAAGAGCCAGCTCGTCTCCCTCCGGTCGTTGGTCTTCCTAGCAATCCTACTGGCAATGTCGGTAAGAAGGCGAGTCCCAGACTTGCCAACGATTCCAGATGTTTCGAAGGCGAGGGGGACAAACTCGTAAGAGTCCGAAATACTTCCATACTTCGTCCTCTTAGCGTCTTCAGCCTGAGCACTGGCAGAACCCGGGTTAGTGATGGACTTGAGTAACATCGTCGCGGAAAACGAGTCAACACAAGTTGCATCCCAAATCAGGGACTTGCCTTCCCTGAAAGGGAAGGTAGTCATCCCGTCAGGACGCTTTCCATCACTCCGACAGAGACCGACTGGCTCTAGAGTGGAGGGGAAACCTGCCGACTCTAGTGCCCTTTTGACGACGTCAGACAAAAAATTAAATTTAATATAAATATCATCAAAACATAAAAATCTCATTCGAGCTAATTTTGGTTTGTAACTATAGCTTCAGTATTGTCGACGTAGACTTCGAAACTTTTTTTGCCGTTATTTTTTGGTATTTCTCCATCAAATAGAACTTGTGAGTTTAACCTTACTTTTATAGATTTTACTCCAAAGTCCACCCGAGTACTATTTCCATAGTTCTAAAGTAAATATAATCATATATACCCATAAGTCGATTTTAGAAATTTGTAATTGTTCGCAAAAATTTGAAAATATTAATATTTTTAATTCCGGGTTGTACTCAGGTAAAAGAAAGTTGGCGTCATTTGTGGAGAAGGATAATTTATTATTCATAATTACATGGAACTATTATAAGGTTAAAGCAAAACTATATTTACATTGTTTAAAAAATTTCCATTTGTCATAGTGACTTTAATTTTGTCAATTCCGACGCACTGACCTCCCCAATTTGATTTAATCTCAAACAACAGTGTATTAGGATTTTGTAAAAACTGACTTATTCCGTCAAAATATAAATTATGAATTAAAAAATCAGTAGATTGACAAAAATTCGAGATTTTTGATTCTTCAGAGATGATGTCGTCGGTTTTGTAGTTACAGTTTTTATTTGAAACTTTGATAAGGTCCAAATTCTTTAAAGCTGTTTTTTCTATTGTTGGAAGCATTTTTTTGTTTTTTGAACTGAATTTTGGTTCAAACTGAGAATGTAAGGGAGCACGAGACATTTTGTGTTCATTCAACTCATTTGAGTCGTTTTTTAAATTTTGATTTGAGTCATTCAACTCACTAATTTGATTATAAACACTATTTGTAATGTCATTATCCGGAGGATTAACTGGCTGGGAATTTGACGATTCTTGATTAACATACTCTGACAGTTGCTGTAAAAGCAATATTTTTTCCCTAAAAATATTGAATCAACAAAAACTGTTTCTCTAGCTTAAGAATTTGTTGAAAAATATAATTGCATTTTTGGACAGACGAAGACAGGCAGTCGAACTTCAAAGAATCTATCGGGTCTATTGGAAAAGAATTCGAATTTTTTGGCGAATTGGATCCTGAATCTTCGATATATTCATCAATAGACGTTATAAATTCTTTTTCCTTGTCATCAGATTGTTCTTTAGAGGGGAGTTGCCAGAAACTATGGATTGGTTTTTGGTCAAGAAAGTCTGATATAATTATATTAATGTGCCTTTTTTATTTTTCTGGAAATAGTTTAACTCATTGGGAATTTCATTAAATACTCAAAATAAGTTATCAAAATACTGTTTTTACAAGGAACTGGCCACAGACCTGTTTTCGTCTTTTTAACCATTTTAGGCCCATTCACATAAACAGAAAAACCATTTTCTAGTTTTTCATATTCTTTATTCAAGTTTTTATTCATTAAAACTTGTTAGTACTTTAAAATAACAAAAATATTTGAATTACTAATTTTATATGATCAAATCCGTTTCCACGGTTACACTAATGTTAATATTAGTTCACAGACAATTTAATATATTTATATATTTAAATATGACAGAAAGTTATTTTAAAATACGTCTATTATCTGCGCAAATGAAGCACCTTTTGGTTGACGCATTGACGTAACCTTGATTAAATAAAAATAAATTAATAAGCTAACTAATATCTTACTAGTACTGATCCATCGGAGTGAATAAAGAACGTCATTCCACACAATTATTTTCTTCCTTCTTTTCTCTGGGTTTGTAGAATTCCGATACATTGCAGTCCAGTGCTTCTTGCTGATTAGATGTCAGGAAAAAAACTGAATCAGTGAGCATCAAACGAATAGTCTTTAGAATCCTCTTAAAAACAGTTGCCCGCATATATTCCCCTCATGAACAAGTAGGCAAATTATTTATTTTATGCAAAACCGAGAGAACAGAACACAAGTTATATAATTAAGGGAAAATAATAAACGATTAGGAGCATGAAAGTGCAAAATACTAAGTTCGTGGATAGTTCTCACAAGAGAAAAAAATTCCGAAAACCAGGATCAATGAATTAGTTAATTTCTCATCAGGTTATATCTGAGGTCTAGTTTCTGGTAAATAATTAGAATTCAAAAAATAATTAAAATTTTAATTAAAAATTTTTTGGCATTAGATGTAAATTAATTCAATTCTAATTAGGAAAGAAAATTCTTCGTTTTTGAAGATCAGAAACACAAGTTAATTTAACAAACTCGACTTTTTGTGTACAACAAAGTCAAGAATGAAATAATTTTTGAACTGTTATGTTGCTGGAACATTTCATTGAGCGCTAACAGAGTGACTCTGATCAGAAGATTTAGAAGGATTTGGCAGGGATCAGACTTTTCTTATAAGAAAAAAGAGAGATTACCAACGATTTAGATTAAAATTCTTAATTAATTAAATAACATAACTTAAAGAATCCCGTTCTTTCTTAATGAAATGATAAAGCTTTTAAAAATTAAAGAGATCATTGTTATTACATTAAAACAAGAAAAAGTTACAAATAAAGTGATGATGCGAACACTACATCTCGTTTAATCATTGTAATACCTAAAACAAGTAAAATATACAAAATACAATTCTGAAACTTTTCTTCAATCTCAAGACATCCCATATTCTTTGCAACTCGAATTAAATCGTTCAACAGTTCTTCCAAACTCTTAAGAGAGCGAATCACACATCCCTCAAAATGATCCGTCATCTCACATATGGCACTAAAAGACATGCCTCCGGCCCACGCCTTTGTGACTTCCATCAAGCCAGTCTTAAATGAATCCACATATTCATCCTCGTCAATCTCCAACTTACACTCTCCAGAAATAACAGCAATTCTCCTTGCCACATCCTGCACATAAACACCCCAGTCACTCACACCTGCAACGACGATAACGAACTTGTCAGAATATCCGACAATTTAGGGAAGGACATTGATTTGATAGAAAAAACGAAACAACTAAGAATAGAACAGATATCATCGCAGCTCATGTTATTGAAAAACCCAGAAAATACCAATTCCGTGAGCAACAACTCGTCACCACTAGAACTCAGCAGACTCCAACTTACCTTGATATCTCACATGCAATTCGCCCTTTCATATCAATTACATCACTCGAATTTATAAAGTTCAATCTTCGCAATACACGCTTTCTACATTTCAACTCGTCCATTTGAAGCAACGACTTCTTCTGCTTTAAATCGACTTTCAGTCCTTTTATTTTTTCTGCCAACTACAATTCACATTATTCTACCAACCTGCTGTTTTGAGTGAAATGCAGCACAAAGTTCGATTTTCTGAGAGGATCGATGAAGGGGATGCGATTGCAATCGTTCTTCAAACGCCTTCGTTTTGTTAACTATAGAGGCCAATTCTTTGCTTTTTATTTTCATGTCCTCGATGGGGTCTATCAACGGTATGTCGCCATTGAATCGTTTACATACTTCCTAAACCACTGAGTCCGTCATTTTACATCGATAATTCTGAGAACTCGTCGCCGACTTTCTTCACTGGAAAGATCTTTTGGCAACTTTAAACACACACTACTGATACGGACAATTGAATTGAGCATTAAACTCATAATCTTTGGATTAATCAGTTTATGTAACCTCATGATTCTTCCCATTCCCCAACATAACATCAATAGCGTAAGTTCGAGTCGCAGATCCAATCTAAAAAGTTATAGTTTAATTAGATATATAACAGAAACTTGATAAAATAAGTAAAACTAAGTAAAAATATAACATTTTTCCCTTCTTCGGACTTGTAGCAATTTAAAACAGCAGCCCAAGCTGATTTAGTCGTCGTTGACTGTTCGTTGAATTCTGACAATTGAATCTGCAGAGTAACCACACAAATAAAATACTTTAACAAGTCTCCCGACTTGAAGAAAAGGTACACAGTTTGTTGGAATATGAAGGAATTTGAGAAGTTTATTCTCTAGGAGTTCTAAATGCTTTCTCGTCGTGTAATACGTCGATATTTCTTTCTCATTAGGAATTTTGGTATCCAAATACATTTGCTCGAGATTGCTCAAATCTGTCAAAATGACTGTACCACAAACCTTTAAGCAATCCTGGAATTTCTGCATAATTTTGGAATTGGTGAAACGACCTGCCCATTATATACTCGGGGTTTATTCCCTCAACTCGCAACAATTGCAAAATCATGTTGTAGGTCAAATGAAAAGCACTGTTCAAAGGATCGGGAGAACCCTGTCACTTATTTAAAAACTTAACAAACCAAAAACAATTCCTTACACTCGGCAGAAGTCATTTGCTGGTCAACCATCATTATGGAAGTCCCATTCTTGTCCAATCCTCTTCTTCCAGCCCTTCCACTCATCTGGATATACTCTCCCGGAGTGATCTACACATAAAAAACAACTCCTCACCGTCCGGACTTGTTTTCCGTCAAACTTCCTCATACTTGTAAACACTACTGTACGAGCAGGCATGTTCACTCCCATTGCAAATGTCTCAGTGGCAAACAATACCTACAAATCAACAAATTGACACAACTTTTAAAAGTCCTTCACCGAAAAGTATTTCAACAATCTCTTTGATGATCGGCATGAGTCCCGAATGGTGAATTCCTATTCCTTTCTTTAACAAGGGAGTCATGTTTTGAATCTGAAATATACCAATATGATAGACTTGAGGTAGTTTCCTGTCGTCCTCAGACAGTTCGGCGATGGCATTCAGAAATATCTCTTGGATGATGCTCTTCTCCTCTGAGGATGACCAAAACCAACTACCATTCGTTGTAAAATCCATTTTAGACATCTCAAGTCCATACGCCTCACAATCCTTTCTGGAAAAACTGAATATAATTGCAGGTGTCATATGCTCCTCAGAAATATAGTTGACGACTTTCAATATGTTAGATTTGGCTATAATCAATTATATATAGACAACCAGACTGTCCTGATGTTCGAGTCCTCATAGTAGTGTTAGATCCTGTCCCCGACTTACGAACTTGCTTCATCACCTTTTCAAAACTGTCAGTCCTCAGTTCGCCCTAAACTCAAATTATGAATATCCAACATTCTCGTCCACAATAAGACTAATCCCATCTCCACCACACGGATATATAAAGTGCTTCAGGGGAGTAGGACGGAAGTCAGTATAAACCACATGGCAGGGCTAAAAGTCATAATTTTATGAATTAAATTACCTGATTGTGTAATTGACATATCCAACCAGCGAATTGAGAAGCGTTAGGGATTGTGGCAGACAGGAAAACATAATGTACGGTATCCGGCAGTAAAATGATGGTCTCTTCCCAAACAACCCCCCTTTCTACACGACTGACAAGAAATAAGTACCTCGGTCTCTCATGTAGTGAATTTCATCAAAAACGACCCAACCAACTTCCCTCATGACCTGTGAACCACGGTAAAGCATATTGCGAAGAATCTCTGTGGTCATGACCAAAATTTTTGCATTTGGGTTATAAGTCACGTCTCCGGTGACCAAACCTACGTCGATAAACTTTTCCTGGAGATCTCTGTATTTCTGATTGCTTAGAGCTTTGATCGGAGTTGTATAAATGACCATTCGATGCTCTTCCACACATTTAGCGATGACATATTCCGCCAAAACAGTTTTCCCCGCAGAAGTGTGGGCGGAGACCAAAACAGATTGGTCATTGTCAAGACACGTTATGGCCTCCTTTTGAAAAGAATCCAATTTGAATGGAAATTGTAGCAAAGGGGGGACCCTTGGGTATAAAACTTGCAATTCTCCATCGTGTGGAACTGCCACCTGCAGGAAAGTTCAATTAGTATATAACTTCGTGTAAACATTTCTCAGATGACTCAATCCTGTAAATATGGGCTCGTTCTGACGATTGAAGGAAACTATTTATAGTATTTAGATACAAAACCAAGCATATTCGCTCTTGTCTGTTACTTCTACGGGGTCTTTAAGATCCTCAGAAAGATCGGGAATGGAATTTAGTTCTTTGGCTGTTTCAGAAGTAGTATTTATGGTTTCTACATAAACTACGTCTTCTTCTGGTTGTGATGCACCCGAAGAGGCATCTATTATATCAGGGAGTCTAGGATAGATATTTAGTTGTACAAACTGTGGCGATTTTTTGTTGTTCATGTCCTTTTTATTGTCAAAAAAAGTGAAATTTTTTCTTTTTCGGGATTTGGAATTTTGCTTATTTTCATCATTGAAAATCGAAAATATATTTTCGTCAAATAATCCGTCCATCTTAAGATTATATAAAAAATCGCACGAGAAACTAAACGCGAAAATTTTATGATATTCATTTTAAAAATAAAAATGTATATTTTAAAAAATAAAATACTAAATTTACGCTGAAAAATTCAAATTTACTTTATTACAAAAATAATAATTCCTAGAATTTTTTAAAATTTATGAATTTTAAACAATATCTAATTTTAATAAATTTATCTTAAATTTAAGTGATTTATTTTATTTTTAATAATTTATTTATTGGCTAACCATATTTGTTTAAAAAAAGGAAATATAGATTAGAAATAGGAAATTCGTAATATCCATGCAGTTTGTTCATTTCGCTACAGAAACTATAAATAAATCCAAAGAGAGGATAGATGATGAGCTAGTAGATAGATTTCACTATCGTCACACATTCATAATGCTTGCTTTCTTTGCAATAATCATTCTTTCTAAACAATATGTTGGAGATCCAATTTCATGCTTGACTCCAGGGGAGTTCAAAGGTAACACAAATTGTACATATTTTAGTTTCGCACAATACGTTTACAGAAGCTATCTGTTTAATAAATGGGACCTATATATTTCTCACAGGTAAGCAAATATTAAGCGTTAAATATTACCACTGGATGTATTTTTTCTTGTTTTTTTCTGGATTTATGTTTTACATACCAATATTATTCTGGAGATTTGTGTTGAATAACAGTGGAATTAATATCAAAAAAATTGTCAACAGAGCAACCGATGTACAGAATATCAACAATTTCGATTTTGTGGACCAAGTATCGGCAATTTTAAGTATGAAAATTGACAATTACATTCAAACACGGTCCATAGAACAAAGTCGAACACCATTATATAATAAAATAATTCATTGCATATTTGGATACAACATCTTTCATTATACCTGTTCATACATCACACTCAGTTACTTGGCCACAAAAATGCTGTTTTTGCTGAATCTCATATCCCAATTTATTATAATCAAATATTTTTTAGGAATCAATTTTTGGTTATATGGCCTGTCAATGATTCCTGGAATTAACCTTATTCCAAAAGTTAATTATTTTCCACTAGATACTTTATGTGATTTTCGCATTCGAGAAATAAATCGATATCATGTTTATTCGGTAGAATGTGTTTTACCAATAAACAATTTCGCTGAAAAAATCTTTATTTTCTTATGGTTTTGGTATACTTTATTGGGAATATGGACAATTTTAAATTTTTTTAACTGGGTTAGAAATTTTACATCTAACCAGTCACGAATCAAGTTCCTTCGTGCTTACATTAAATGGCCAAATTCACTTTCTTACGGACAAATGATCAAATTAAGAACCAGATTTGTTAAAGACTATTTGAAAGCTGATGGATTTCTTATTTTAAGAATTATTAAAAGCAATGTAAATAACATCGTAGTAGAAGAGGTCATCGATCAGTTATGGAGTAACTACTTGAATTACGCTAATTTAAATTGTTTAAATTAATTAAATAAAATTTTTTTAGCCATTCAGTAGAAAGTGTTGTCTTAACATTATTTTAATTCTGGTCAATAATCTTAATTATAAATCATTTTTAAATAATTACATCATTTTTTAATAATTAAGCAGTACAGAAATAGATTTATTATTCTTTTGAAAGAATATGCTAATTTTATTTGCGGAAGTAGAACTATAAGTTCCAAAATTCCAACTTCCGAAATGATCTGATAATTCCACAAATCAATTTACTGAAAAACATTCTATTTATGGGGTAGGATTTTTATACAAGTAATATGATAAATAAAATTAAAGATTTTTTCAGGGGTACGGATTGCTTGCGCGTTCCCGCGCACGATTGCGAGCGAGAAAGTTTATATTTTACAGAGTAACTATTCTGTTTAATTATGAAAAAATAACTTTGATTAAAAAATATTTTAGTAAGAGATTATTCATTACTACTTCAAAATCAGACGAATGTCATAAGGATTTCTAGAATAAATAAATCAAATCGATGCTGTAAAATAAAAATCCACTTAAAGTGAATAAATCTATTTAAAAAGTTCAAAAGTTTAGTAAATCAAAAGTTCTGCTTATGTTACAGTCACAAAATAAACTCCCTTATAAAGACTCACAGCAAACTGAAACAGGAAAAAAGACATTCTCCCGATTTCTCTATCGAACTAAGGAATCTAAACAAAAAATTATCTCTTCTATGAATCTGCACGAAGCATCCAAGTGGATATTATTTTTTGCCTTAATTGATTACAGATCAAAAACTTAAAAATTTGGAAGACCCTCAAGGACATAATGGCTGTAAGTTTAAAAAAATCCCGCGAGTTTACTACTTCTCATTCAAATACTCAACTCAATCCGGTTCATCAGGAAAACATGCTAATGAAATATTACACTGCATTAAGTCACAAAACTGATCTGAAGGGCCCAAGTCTCAAATAAGCTAACATTTGCGGAATTTAAAACGACGACTTTTACGGGATATAAAGTCTCAAAATGTATTAAAAACTTGAAAAACTCCAACGCTGCTGGTTCTGACAACATTTAAATCTACCATCTTATCAGACTTTGGAATCACTGTTTGGTTTTAAAATAAGAACAATGCAGAATTTTTTCTAGATAATCGGAATTTGTCCGAGGTTTAAAGAGTTTGAAAAAGCTTATAAGTGCTTTCATTCTATTAGTCACGAGATGATTTAAATGGTGGATGGATATCCAGTCGCACCCTATGCGTTAGATTTTGTTACATTTTTTTATTAACTACTCAACTAATGCAGTGGGTATGAGAAAGATTGTCATCGATGATTTTTCGAGGAATACATTTCATATCTGAAATCATAAACGACCTTCCAGGAGGTCATAGCAGAAATATATCTCCTGTATAAATGCAATATCAATCCAATTTACCGACATGAAGTTTTGTTGGTACGTGAATAGTATTCTCCACGAGAACGTGACCCACATCGACATCTGCCTATCTAAAAGCTCCACTGCGGAACTTCAATCAGTAAAAAACAAGGATATGCGTATTATATTCAAGTGTTTGAAATCAAAAAATTGGCGCACACTCTTCTAAGGTCCTTTGGAAGCAGTTAGAATCACTTCGATTCTTTATTGAAGAACGGACTATTAGCGAAAAAGGCTTGACTGAGTTTTTTATTTTACGGTGATGGAACGTTTGCATATTTGACTAAATTTTGGTTCGATTGAATTAAGGTTTGATGATTGACTTGGCCATTCCAAAACATTTATTTTATTCATTGATAACCATTCAATAGTTATTTTTGACTTATGTTTTGAGTCATTGTCATTATGGAATGTTCAATTGTAGCATAAAATTTAATTTAGCGACCGAACGAAACAGACATTGTTCCAGGATCTTGCAATATATTACAAACAATTCACCGACGCCTGTTGATAAAAAAACAGCCCGAATTTTACTGCAAAGATTTGCTAGAAAAAACAAAGGGATATAACATTTTCAATCTTATAAATTCATATTTCGAGCATATAAAGTTGGTTTGAAATGAATGTGTGGGTATCTGCACTGATGGTGCTCCAGCAATGACGGAACATGTTAAAGGCTTTGTTTCTGTTGCAAAAAATAAGAATCCGGTCTTAATTCACATGTTTTGTTTTTTTATCGTGAGGTATTGGTTGCAAAAACTATTAGACATATTAGACATGAACTTAAATATGCTTTGAACACCGTCTACTCTGAAACAGTTGGACTCATTCGAAACGACGGGGAACGTCCTGACGGGATGAAAATAAATATCATAAAATTTTCGCGTTTAGTTTCTCGTGTGATTTTTTATTTTCACGGGAGATAGGTCACTTGTTTGGGACGTGACTTGTGTGTATTCCTTTTCGGAGACAGTGTTGCCCTGGACAGCATGTTCTCCAGGATACACTTGCGTACTCACGGATGAGAAGACGAGGTCGAAATACGTACTCATTTCTGACGCTTACGAGTTCGTGCCCCTTGCTTTTGAGACCACTGGCGTGGACGGTAAGGAGGCTGAGAAGTTATTGCGAATGCTCGGCGAGAAAATTGCATTGAAGACGAATGACCGGAGGAAGGCGAGCTGGCTCTTCCAGTGCGTCTCGGTCTATTCTATGCGGGAACTGCCTCTCGATCCGCAGTGCGTCTTTGTCGGGCTGACCTCCAGGTCTCATATAGCTATACTAGTTTTTGATTACAGTTTTTTGAATGTCCTTTTTTTAAAAAATTGATTTTAGTTAACCCATAAGAATTATTTTACAACAAAGTATTTCCCAATTCTTGGTAATCTATTGCGTTTACGCGTCAATCATATAAATCTTAAAAAGTTTTCACTCTTGATTATAAATAATATTGATCTAAAAATTTGATTGTATAAGGGTATTGTGTTGTAACTAGAAGTGAATATCTGATATGGCTTTGTTATTTTCAAGTTTAGTGATGTAAAAAATCTATAGAACAATTAAGTATATCCTTAAAATATGGTCAAAGGATATTTCTTTTATTATCTTCATAAAATACTTTTGTATTTTGATAGTCAATATTATTATCTGAAATATCGGATTCTTAACAAACATATGTTATTTTTTACATAACTTAAAACGATACCCGTATTTTATTGATAGAATTACATAATTGCATAGTTTTATAGAAGTACAAAGTGGACAAAATAATTCTGTCGCAAATAACCAATTTTTTAGTCGTCTCAACTGTAATTTATTTAGTGTTATTGTTGTAGCGTTTTCATTTTTTGCACATTCTCTTAATCTCTGAGTAAAAAACTAAAATTTTTAATATTTATCAACGTTTCTTTCCAACTCTGGTTCTTTACTTATTTTCTCTTAAAACGATCTGTAACTATCGATTAGATGCTTAAAAGTAGTAAATTCAATTTTTTTACGAAGTTAAAAAAAATTTTAACAGCGCTTTTACCTTTTCACCGATGACCACTCATTTTGAAAGCAAGTGAAAAAAATTCTACGCTGTTCGGAAAAGAGGCATACTTCGGTTCGTTTTGAACATCGGCCAGAAAGTAGACATCCGTCTTAGAAGAAAGCAAGGCCCATTTTGAGAAACAGTCGGTGCATGTAAGGTCTAAGACAAGAGACTTACCGCCATGGAAAATGGATGTAGTTGTCCTATTTGTTGTTTTCCGTCGCATCTGTTGAGTCCACTGGGTTCCAGTATTGACGAAAATCAGCAGAGAGCTTTTAGGACGACATCCTTAGGGACAAGCTTTGAGGTATTCTACCAGCACTCACGCAGCATGAAAAGCCCTTGGTTCCGTCTCCACCACGGCAGTAGTATAATAACTACATAAATTATTTGATCATGTAATTACAGATTAATTGATTGATGTTAGCCTATTTGATCGATCAGTTATAACTATGTGATAACCAAGCTAACCAAATATTCTGCCCTTTCGAATGAGTTTTTCGTGATGCCGATAGCGGTGGAGACGTCTGATGCTCTTGGTCCAAAGACGGAAAAATTCTTCCGCAAGCTCGGGGCAAAATCTCACGATCCTTGGTGGGTGGACTGGCTTTTCCAGCAGTTATCGATCGCCGTTATCCGAGGGAACAGTTTGGCGATCCGTCAGGCCGCTGGCCCTCCCATCAATTAATTTTTTAACACTTTTTACAGCGCCAATAAATTTATAAACTATGTGGTCTATGTGGTTTAAAGTGCTTAGAAAGAGTACAATAAAAAAATATAGAACTGGAAATAAAACCAAACTAACAAAAGGATCGAGAAAGTAAAATGTCAACGAGACTCTGCAAATCCAACACGGTTGTTATCAAAGTCAAAGACAGTGTAATACATTCTTATAAAGACATCCCCCAATATCCAGATGGGATGGCCAGGAATGTCCATTTCAATAATTTCAACCATGCACATCCCAAATAAGTTAATCTACCCAATCACAACCCAATACAATCAACAGGGACAATGTAGTCTTCAGGCCTCAACACAAACTTGGTCCCCCCAATGTTCAGAACCAACGAAGGAAAACTTTTGACCGACCTGCAGAACAGAACTGGCTACACAGTAACTAACAAAAAATACAATGTTGCGAATCTTGTAGGCTCCTAACAATTTGTAAATCAATTCCACTTTATCTTTCGGCCCGACCAACAGAGAAGTGCCCGTATCGGCAATGGCCTCGATGTTCTCAAATGTTAGACTTCCAATAGAAATGCTGCAATAAACACCTATAACACGACCTGTCGACTGTAAACTGCCAATAGTACTGCATACTAACATCCACATAGGTAATATTCCCTCTATAGTGCTGAGGATCAAGGAATCCAATCGTCAGTTCTCCCCCAAAGGATCCATCGGGGTCACTACGACTCAAAAATAGGAAAACTTTGAAAGATAGAATGCAAAGAGAGATCGATCTATCAATCCTTGACGTCTCATTTGCTGAATTGGAGGCATTACACCGTCTACCGCTATGGAGGGGTATGCCATTCCGAATATTCCGTCGAATTTCATCAGAACAAACAAAGGGAACATTTTAGTCATTTCCCCGAACACTTGTCCCTCCACTTTCAGACCCCCAACTGTCAGAGTGTCTTTGCTAAGAAATCCGTAGACATTTCCTGAGCCATAGTCTATTTCAATGCTCCTTCCGTCCTTTATGTAAGTGGAGGACTGGTTAGACATGTAAGTTTGATGGTCTATTTTTTGATTATTAATATAACTTATTAATGTTTGTTTAGAAGATGGTATCCACAGATTTGACGAACCAGTGTCAAAGATCACTTTAAAGTTCTGAGGGGGTGTTCCGAGGGATATTTCTCCGTAATATTCAACCTGGTAATGTTTGGTTAGTGATATACATTTTGGTAGTCGTGGAGCGGAATCATGGGGTCTGAATTTTCAGTCAGCAATTCGATCTTGGGTGTATCCCCTAATAAAAATCTGATGCCGTGTGACATCAATTTCTTGAATTCTTCATGTCGCCGATTACTATGCTCCCTCGTTAATTTGATTCTAAAAAATAATCATTTATATATACACCGATAAGACAATCCTTGAGTTAGTAATAACACCAGAAGCAAAATCATATCAAAAGAGCTATCTTAAGTACTGTGATTCTATTGTTTTTATATTGATTATCAAAATACATATTAATTTACCTAAAATAAAAGATATTTGTGATAATATTAATTTAACTAAGAGAATTTGATTTTAATTCGAAACATATTCGATCTCCACTTGCTGTAATTTTTTTGAAGATGTTATCTCAACTTCAACCAAAAAAATTTGACTCATTATCTTGTCAAAAACAAACAAATCTGGCTTGATTTGATCCAAAACGATGTCAGTCTTTATAAATGTGTTCACCTTGATTTCAACTTTCTCATTCGTTTATACAGATTCTACCAAATGTGTTTTGAGCCTTTTATAATTATTAAGTCCAAATTCTCAACAGTGTATGCACCTCATTACTTCATCATGTTTCCTGACATAATCCCCATGTAACATCTTTTTACATTAGTGCCATAGTAATCGACAGTCTTCTATCTTATGCAGTGGAAACACATTGAATTATGCTCTGAAAATAATTAATTTTATCTTACACAAGACAGAATAAGTCTTCAGACCGTAGGGAGCTGTTGCCTTTTGTTAGTCAGTGACTAGAGTATTCACTAAATACATTGTAGCATTTTTGTATAGGATAGAATGAAGACATTAAAAAAAATCTGTTCCAGTAAGTACTTGTTCTGGACACCTACACCAGTTTTCTGTTAAGTAAAACTTATTTTTCAAGTAGATATTTGTGTTTCAAGTACTCTTCAATAGTAGCTAGATAAGTTTTTTCAAGCATTTATGAGATTTTATCTGTTCGGTAAATACTTGTTCTGGACACTGACCACCGATTTCGGGTAAGTAAAACTGATTTTCAAGCAGATATTTGTGTTTCAAGTATTTTTTAATAGTAGCTAGATAATTTTGTTCGGCCTAAAGAATCGAAAAGCTTCTTTTACTATTTTGGTCTTTTAATTCCATAAAAAATCAAAGAAGTATACGTTCAATTAGAAGAGAAATTGAACTCAATCTTCTTCCAAAAATGTAACGGGGAGGTATAATATCGATGCTGTCCGTAACATACCCTTCGAGGATGTGTTATCGAATGTTACCGGTCTGTGCCAGGCACGGAAAATACTCATAAAAATTCCAAAAGCTACTAGGATTGCCGTAGCTGACTTGCTCACAAGGCCATTTTAAATGCACTTGATTCTGAACAGTTTTCAGATTAGTTGAAATTATTCTGCCTTGGAGCCATGGCTATTGGGACAACTCACAGGAAACCTAATTCAAACCTGCGTGCTTCACAGACTTCGCTGTTAAAGAAAAATCTCATTCTCTTTGACCAAAATCCATACATAGTTCTCTCCATCCCCCATTGTATCTGAGCCCTCTTCAAGGAATAAACCCGAAAATGCTAACCTTCTTATTAAAGTCCACGTCCGAAAAGGTTCTCGAAAATGATGTTAAAGCAGCTGTCCGGCTTGTGGCTACTGATGACATTGTTCTACCCCATTCCGAAGAGGTTCTCGAGCCACTCAAACTTAAACACCCTGCGGCTCAAAGTGACCTGCGTGCTCCGCCTGTTCGGAAACCATACACATTCGTTTACCTCCTCGGAAATCTTAAGCTGTATCGGAAGTTTCCTCCCGGCAGCAGTGGCGGTGTGTACGGCTCCTCTGACCTTGGGGCATTCTTCAAACCTATCCAACTTGGGGTTGCTGTTAGGAGCGGTTGCGAGGCTACAGCTCATGTCTTGAGATCATACACCATCAGTGTCTCTGCCGCTTCTTACCCTGATAGGGTCCTACTCAAACTTGACATAAAGAACGCCTTTAACTGTATCTGTCAGGACCACTTCCTCTCGGTTTGCCACAAATACTTTCCCATTTTGTACCCCCTGGCACTCCTATCCTACGGGAGACCAGCTCTCAAATGTTCGGTAACAATATAATCCCCTCATGTACAGGAATTCAACAGGGTGATCCCCTAGGACCCCTCCTCTTTGACTTGGGAATTAATGAAATAGTCCGGTCGGTCTCCTCTGAATTGAATATTTGGTATCCGGCTCCCCAAACTCAATCCTCAAAGATGCTCTATCGTTGGCTCCTGCACTTCTCAAGATTGTACTAGATATTACTGCTCAAAATCTAAATTAGTTAACCTCAACCTTGGTTATGAATGCTTTGGCCAACTACTATCGTCCCTCCGCACTGGTCTTGATCAAGTACATACGACTGATGTCAGACCACCGACAAATCCTAATTTACTAATTTTTTTGTCTAGAAATTTTCTAACAATTTTGTTCAAGTCTAAGATAGTGCTGTGTCTATCACGAAAGTTCATTCCATGCGACTAAAAAAATTCAAGACGACTTTAAATAATGGTTCATTATCATTTGTTAATTGTCAATAATTGATAAACATCCTGGAGAGTTCGTACGTATGACGTTAAATGTCAGAAGAATTTTTTGTACCATGAAAAACACAATTGACTGAGGACTTAATTCATTATAGAGTTTCAGTAGCTTATTTTCAAGAAACTAAGCTCAACAAGGATTTCGATGAGGGTGTTGATTATATAGGATTATCTTAAAAAACCGTAATGTTGCACTATGGACGTGGATTTGGAATCAATAAGCCTCAATTCAAATATCTGGAGAATCAATAACAGAATATCAGTGCCGGAGAAAACACTTTTGAAAATTTTATAGAAGCTCATAGTATAGGAACAAGGAACTCAAAACGGAATTTGAACACTCGAAAAAACATATGACGACGTAGGCGGGACAAAGACAGAACCAGAATGGGTAATTGTCCCTATTTACAATCAAATTGTAATTCATCTGTCGACGTACTCTCAAATACATGTTGATGAACTCACAATTTTACAGAGGCACACTTTTGTCGAGTGACCATGAAGCTGTTGTCTCTCGATTTATATTTCTACACGATGCGTATGGAAGAAGAATATTTAATAAAAAAGAGATGGCCGAAAAAATTTTTTGTCTACTTTGAATCTTTCTTCAGAAATGACAATGAGAACATACCTCAGTTTTTTGTAGATCCTAGATGTCTAACTGTTCCAATTACTATCACAGAGATGCAAACTGCTCTCCAAAAATTACATAATGGTAGGAGTCCGGTTGACACAGTTCACAAAGGAGAGCTTATTCAGCTATTAAAAACATTTTGGATGAGGACAGTTTGAGAATGATAAACGTCCTACTCGAAAACAATGAATTGGAAGTGTGGGTTGGCTTGGGGCACTCTTGTAAATTCAAAGCACATATTTACATTTCACAAGGCGACTCCTTATATCCAATTCTATTCATTGTCTATCTAAAAACTGGTCTTTGTGGTTTTAGAGCTAAAATTCATGGAATTACGACATAGATTTTGTTTCTGAGGACTTGAATGACATCAGGATTGCACTTAATTACGCTCCTGAAGTATTCGGAGAGTGGTTCCTAAAAATGAATAAGCAAAAGACTGAGTTCATCACAGTCAAACGAGAAAATAAAGTTACTGACGAGAATAAGATCTAAAAAAGTCGGGTCACTGCTTGGTGACTGGAAGATGTCCAGCGAAGAAAAATGTCGGCATTGGCACTGAAGAGGGTTAAATCGACATGGCCGAGTTACCTGCATATCTCAAATCCCGTAAAAGTACGTTTATACAATGCTTTCATCTTATTTTACTGCATAACTCAGGAATACGGGGGCCTGAATCAGAAATGTGTTGAAAATCTCAATGCTTTTACTAGAACAAACTCAGACTTGGAAATACACTATCCGAGGAAGATCAAGAACCAAGACTTATACTCCATTTCCATAGCACAACACTTAAAGGAAATTATTACTAAGCCCCGATGGGGACTTTTCGGTCACATACTACGGATAGATCCCCCTGTTCCTGTTAATGATATCATGGAAACATACTTTCAATGCTTTTCAAGGCAGGGCACGCACGACACTACCACTGAGCATAAATAATGACTTAGAGCATGGCGGATTGTTCATTATTTACTGTCATAGTGGGTTCCACCAGTGACTTGTTATTTATTTAAAATTACTATTTTTATTATTTGTCACAAAAATTTGTGTGAAAATTGTCAATTTTTCAATTTTTAAAAAAATTGAGAACTAAAAAGATTTTAGTTTCAGTAAATTTAGAAATCTATATTCAACTTCATAACAAATAAATAGTGCATCACCAAAAAATCGCCTTTTTTACTTTTATGATAAAATTCTAGAGTTCATATTTTTATCAACATTTTAATCATTGGCAAGGAAGGTATATGGAAAACTTAAACGACGTAATCCTAATAGCATTTAAATACATAATCTCTACTAATCTGATATTTATAATGGGGAAATATTGATTTTTTAACTTTTATTCTAAATATGTGTTAAACCGTGTCATGTAAAAATACCAGTTTCGATGAATTTATTTATTTATTGAACCAGAAAACCAATAAAAAAGAGATGAATAAATAAATTTTTCATATATCAAATTAATAAATTTTAATTATATTAATTTAGATTTATAATAATTATTAAATATTATTAAAAATTGTATAAAAACAAACCACAAAGCTTATCAAATTTTATTTATTTTCGTTAGTTGTATAGATTTATTTTTCTATTTATCAGAAAATGCAAGATAACAGATTTATCATTACTCAACCGGAACTGAATTCCAAGAATCAACTAAGTAAAAATATGTGTTCCATTCCCCTGAAAAGACCAACGTCTGTATTTCTAATTTTTTTAATTTATAGTTTTCTTTCGACAACGAAACTTCCACTTACATGACAGTCACGGAAGCCATTTTAAATTATAAAAATGAATTCAACGTAGATCCCACTCAAGATTGGGCTCGTTCTGATATTAGACTTGTCGAAAAAAACGGAGAGTTTAAATTCAATATTTCCGCATCACGAAAAAAAAGATTTTTCAAAGATTTTGTTACAACTCTGCTAATGCTGAACTGGTTGGAATTTTTTATATTTTTTTTGTTTCTGTATGTAATATCCTGCACCATCTTTGCAGTAATTTGGTATATTTTGGTCTTAAATCAGGACCATGTAAATAAGAAAGACTGTGTATATAACCTCAACACTTTTTTGGGAGCAATGATTTTTTCAATGGTGACCCAGAGCACTGTGGGGTACGGAGACATGTATATTAGTTCAGACTGTTATGTTTCTGGAATCGTACTTACCTTGCAAACTCTTATTGGAATTTATCTCGAAGCAATAACTCTTGGGTTGGCCTTTAAAAAAATATCCACGCCACTTTCTAGAGCAAAAACTTGGATTTTTTCTAAAAAAGCAGTTATTTGTCAACGAAATGGAGAAAAGTATTTAATTTGCCGGATATTGAATATCCAGAAATCGCAATTAATCGCTTCAAATGTCAAAATGTTTTTTGTGTGTTCAAGAATGACCGTAGAAGGGGAAATCATTCCTTTCTATTTTAAAAGACTTGCAATTAATTTCGATTCAAGTTTAAGCGACTCTGGTTGGCCCATAACAGTGACTCATTTGATTAACGAAAATAGTCCTCTTTGTAAATATGATCAGAATTCCTTTATTTTCGAGGGCTGCGAAATTATTGTTATTGTTACCGGGATCAGCGAATCAAGCGGACATTCAGTCAAATCACGGACTTCCTATAAATCTAACGAAGTTCTGTGGAACCATAAATTTGCAAATATTTTTTCACTTAGTGGGAACGACTGGGAAATCAACATTGAGCATTTTCATAAAACTATTGCACAAGAAAAAACACGCCATGAATTTAATCAGTAATCTTACAATATGATTTTTTGCTTTAAATATAATTTTTTAATTCTTAGAAAAAAGTAGATAAATTATCGATTATTTAAAAATGAAGAGTGTAATTAGCCTTTATGATCTTTCCCTCTATTAGAAACGTATTGAGTGGTTTTTCTTTAAAACACATTTTTGGAATTCTCCTGGAATACGAATGACAATATTCTAGAGGCTAGAATTTTCGCACAACATCAAATCTTACGTTTTTTAGAAGAGCGGTATAATGTTCGGAAGAGAAGAATACTGTTTAGTATAAATCTTAACTCGTAATAAAAAAAATTTTCTACCACTTATTCGACGGGAAGTCACCTTTTTTTCTTATTTAGCATTATTCTTTAAGATTTGTTTTTCTAAAAATGCAAATTTTTTAATTTAAAAGCCGATATTGCCTCTCTACATTTAAATTTAAAGCTTTCAATTAAAATATTTTCTAGCACTTAAACTGTCAGCTCCCAACATACATCGCTTAGTTTCCTTTTTAGTTTCATCTATTAAACTCCTTATTACTATTGAAGAGATCATGCTCAGAAGAATTTTTGTGACTACAAAAAAACGCTAGTTGAAAATCATTAACCTCTCCTGCTCACCATTTCTCTTGCTCTTAGCAATTTATGGAAAAATTAATTTTTAAGAGAGTCCTATCAGAGTACAAAATGCTTATAGATGGGTTTGAATTGATGAATAATTTTATAATAGATTTCTTTTGTTGCTTTTCAAAAATATGGCTTGGAAAGACAAACAAATATTAATTAAGTCTTATATTTATCTCCAAAGACAACACAAATTCTACATTCAATGGATCAAATAATAAATAACAGAACTTTTACAGAACCGAAGAATGTTATGTTGACTAAGGTCCTATTTGTGCCAGCCACACTATTATTTTTCACAACCAAGAGAACAAGCAATTATTAATTCTTATTAATCTAAAATGAGTGAGTTTTCTCTTGTCTTTAAGTCTTTCTTTTTATTGGCGTGCGGCTGAAGAAAATTGGGAAGCCCGTGACGTCTTGTCCGAAGACCAACTTATATTTGGAATCCGCTTGTAATGAAATGTCTCTGACGGCGTCACTCGTCAAACCCAATCGGAGCTGCTGGCACAGGCAGTCTGTTGGACTTGAACCAGGCACCAAGAAAGTCAGCGACGAATTCTCGATCATTCGGCTACCTGTCATTATTGGTTGCAAGCGGGATTTCGACTTGTATTTGAAAGACTACTAGCTTATTCTTGTTGTAAATGAACAAATGTGGGTTCCGTCAATTGCTTTTCAAATTTAGTTTCTCATGGCTATTTTTCACAACCGACTATGTTACTCTATCTGACCTATAGTTTATCTGTAGAAACTTTGAATGTGTGGGTTACGGTTAGTTAATAAAATAAGCCTAAACGAGTATACGAGATTGGCATTTTTTACTTACAATTAGAATTGCCACTAGTTGTTCTTATTGTGTCTACTGCAAATGGCGATTTATTTTAGGCCTTAAGTATTGCACTTTATGAATTGTGCCTATGCAAATGTTGGGGTGAGTGACTATGTTTTGCATGTGAATATCCAGAAATCGCAATTAATTGCTTCAAATATCAAAATGTTTTAAACTTGAATAACTAAAGGCTGGTATTTGTTGAATTGCCTTTGAACTTCAGTTGTTTGGCGTTTTAGCCAAGATAATGGATCAAGGAATAATGAAATCTTTTAAAATATCTTACTATATGCTAGAAAAATCCAAAATCAAGAATATCCATTAGTTTTATGAAAAGTTGACTTTGAAAGAGGGCTTTATTTTTAATTATTTTGGATGGAAAACAATAAGAATTGTTTTGTCATTTAAAATGAATTTAATGAGCAACTGAATACATTCCAACTTAACAATCATAAAATGATCAGTATTCTACTGATTTAGTTAATGAAAATCAATTTGTCCATCATGAATTCACGGAAATAGATGGGATGAAAAACTACATTAATAATAATTTAGAATAAATTTATTTGAAAAATCCAGATAAAATTGATTTTTAATCATTGCATCTGCTTTCAGTCGATTTTCCTCCTCTTCGAACCCGAGCAAATCTCTTCGACGGGTACACTTATCCATTTTTCAGGGCAGGCCACTGTAGGAAGGAGTTTATACTCCGGGCGCTGCTTTCCAATGTTCTGTTGATCACGATTGACTGGATGTAAGCTCGCGTAGATTCCTGGACTTGTAAGGAGTTCTGGTAGTGTTTATAGAATCTGGATGTTATTCCATTCCACGTAATAACCAACGGTACGACATTCACCTTTGCAATAATTTAAATATTAAAAATTATTTTTTCTTTGAGGAAAATTGATCTGAGTAATTTATATGTAGGGAATAATTTAGATTATCTTTTGTTCACTATATTTTCAAATTTAATTTATAAACAACAAAAAAAGAATTATGAAGAAATAACACAAATTAATTGTCCATTAGCATCTTAATTTTCCCAAGCTTGATTTTTGCTCTATTCAGCCCACCAAGCTGAATATAAAAATATCACGGAAAACCCGTTTTTTGAGAAATTTCTGTGCCTTTTTGGTTCGATTTTGATTAAGAAAATCAACAGTTCGCTTTTCGTAGGGAGCCGAGTTGCAGACAGATTGAATTATGCTGCGGACGAATTCTAGCTTTCTGGTTTGTCGCTAAATGGTAAATAAATAATAAATCTACTCCTTTGTTTCTTGATGGGCGTGGCACTCTTTCAAGGCGAGTTGTTTTATAGTTTTTTATCGGAAATAGTGTGCGAGAATTTGGACCAACCATAAACTACAAGGTGACAAACGTGCAACTATTTAATTAATAAAATTAAAATTTGATATTATATAATTTAACATTGTTAATTTTTATAAAATTTTTTCTAAATTATTAAGATTCTAATTCTCGTCATTCTTAGAATCGTAATTTTTTTGAAGTGCTTCTTTATCAGTAAATTATTCGATTTGTTTTAAGTACTATGTAATAATTATTGTTATATATTTTAATGCCATTTCTAAATTTTGTCCGATGGCGATGACGAGGCTGATTCATTATGAAATGCAATTAATGACACGGTTGTACAATTTTTTTGTTGGAATCTTAGATAATAGTACAAATATTAATAATTCCTATCAATTTTTAGCAATTGTCCCCTAAAACAGTTTTGACTTGGTTTTATATTTTACAACGTTTGTTCTTATATCGTTTAAATAATTACATTTTATTTTTTAATTTTGTTTTACGCTAAGACTTTATAAACTTTTATCATCAATTCATACAACCGACTCTAACCTACGCATAAGGGTCAATGGCCATCTCCCGCTCCTCCCTAATGAAATTATCCATAATTAATGAAGCCGCTAAAAATTAATTGGTCGGAACCTTTTATCCAACACTCTGGAGGCTGTTCTCATCAAAAAGCAACAAAAATGGTAAGGACAGCCTCTATTCCTGCAAGTCCCCTATACGAACCATTGTTTAACTATCTCAAAAATCGTCCCCGTTTCGAGCTATCGACATGCCCTTTCTGGAGAGCCATCCGGGACTCTCGTCCACGTCGGACAAAACCTCCATTTCCATGGTCTGGGATCACTTAGTTAGCTAGGATTTTTCTCTTTTTTTCTTATAACCGGTTATCCTGGGATAACAATAAATAACAAAAACAACGTTAGATGCTAGCTAGGGTAAGTGGCTGAAAAGATAGTTAAGAGCCTAAGGGTCAGCTCAACGAGTTGCATTGCGAATTGAAAAGCAGTTTTTGTGGAGCATAGTCTCCCTCTAATCGTATTTTTTAAATTATTTCTCTTTATACCAAAAAATAGATTATTAAAACAAAAAATCAAATTAGCCGGATTAAATTAAAAGAAATTGTTTTCGAAGTAAGTTGAATCCATCTTCCTTTCGATTCTGCCAGATTGAACAAAAAGTGTAGTTAATTTGGATATATCTTCGTACTGCTCTTTCACCATGTCGTCAAGAAATACGGAAAACTATATTTTATTTTAAAAATATACATGTGAATCATTGTGAATATCAGACAATTTTTTCAAAGCTATAATCTTGTCTGTTATCATTTTTTCCATATTGAGGGATATCTGAAGAGCTTCGCTGATACTCGAAATATTATTTTGTGGTGCCTGTAGAATGATCGTTTTATTATTGTACCCTTATATTCTTTAATTTGACATATCCCCCTCTTTGAACCAAATAATCCGAGAACATTCCCGCGTGTGTTATTTCCTCCTCTGCTTTCTTCTGAAAAAACTTTGCTGTCTTTGGCAGACTTGTAGAAAGTGCCGAGAAATAATTTGACTGTAATTAAGTAAATAAATAAATACCATGTCCTGATATGCATAAAATGCAGTATACTCCTCATTGATTTGAGCATTGATTGCTTCTTCTATTTCACTTGAAAAGTGGTATCTTGCATTTATAATCGGAGTATTCATTGATCCTGCACAATTATTTGTTCACTCATAACAATAATTCTTTATTTATAGCTAAAATATCCGATAAAAATTGTGATTGGTGGTGATGACGAAGCTGATGCATTATGAAAAGCGATCTATGACACGCAATGATTAGTCGGAGCTTATTACTTTTAGAATATCGTATTTATTACGATAAAAAATAGTTAGTTCTTGATTTACAAACTATTAAGATATCTAATATAAATTATAAATTAGCTAATGGAATCATGAGACGCTTGGTCAGCCTAGAAAATAGCAAAGCCATTCCCGCGGATCACGGCAATCGACAGACGTTCTAAGAGCCAGGATGACTTTTTGGAATCGAAGATCCTCGAAAATTCCAAAACAATTGAGGTAAAAAGGAGGTGACCATATTAAGATATCTAGCTCTTAAAATTCTTTTAACCAACTGAAATTCGGAATATACATCTAAAATAAACTTTATTAATGCGTTTGGCAAAAAAAAGAAAAATCTCTTGATCGCACAGAAATAATCATATTTTGTTGAAAACATTTAGAGTTTTTGATGTGGATACGGAGCTAATCGACCTCAGTCTAAAAAATCTGAATCATCAGGCCGCCAGAAATGTTTTGAAAAACAATTTTATCTTGTTTGGTTTGAGAGACCATGATTTTAAAGATATATATTTAACGGATTAGTAGATATTATTTTGTCAAACATTTTTACCAGATTAGTATATGAAAATATTATACTAGTCTTATTTATGTCCCGGAAAGTCTTATATGCACTTTCAAAATTATCATTGATGATTATTTCATCAAATGAGTTTTTTTGGATTTTACAAACAAATTTCAAAAAAACGTAGACTCATTCGGACAAGCTAAAATTTCTATATTTTGTAGAACTATGAGAATATATTTTGAATATGTGATTTAACTAAAATTTCTATATTTTGTAGAACTATGAAAATATATTTTTATGGAAACTCTTGTTTTTTAAAGAATTTAAATCTTTCAAATCAACGTCAAGAATACTAGTTTTTTCATTCTTTTCTGCATATTCTATCGAAATTTGTCTATTTTGATTATTTTAGCACATTTCTGCCTTTTCCCATAGAGGTCCCTCCAAAATTTGGCAGTTTCGACAAAAATTTTTTTAGAAATCGTCCTTTGCATTGATTCTCTGTTTGTGAAGTGATAGTCTGTTTTTAAATATAGTTTCATGTTTTAAATACGTTTTCCGTCGACTTCTTCCCCTCTCGCCATTCTTCTTGTATTTGAATAATTTTTTAATAATAAATCCGTGAAATACTGAATGCGAATAAAATCCCATTTTTATTCAAAAATTTATTGAGGAAAGTAACTTTTCCGCTTTTCAATTACTATATTCCTTTATCTACAACCAGAACTTGAAATCTTGTTTTGTTTTTTTGGTACATTTTTTAATGAACACATTTTCGTTAAAATACAAACACGCATTAATTCTTTAGGAGATGTTGTAAGCCAAGAATGAAACTTAATTTTTAACTAGCACCTCTGGTTGACTAGATATCTTTCTACAAACAGTCTAGGCAAAAAAGTGCACAAAGAGAATCACATTCACGTGTTGAAAAGCAGTAAGGAGATATTATATTTATCTCGCGGACAGCTGGGACGTGTACTGAGTAACGTCGTCTACTCAAGTAAGTGAATTCTTACTAAGATGCACGACACCTTGTGGAGTTGTTAAGTGTATCCCAAAGGAATGCTGCCATCCTTGCTGTTAAAAAAGCGCATGTTACACACCCAGGGACCATAAAACGTTATGTTTCGGCTAGGTATAGTCTTTGAACTAGGCTGTATTTATTCAACAAGTTACTGACATGAAATTAGATAATTCAATTTCGATAGCAATAAATGAATCATGTGATATAAATTAAATTGTACAAGTATTTTGAGCAAGTGGTAAAAGGTGGCTCGTCAATTTGTCGTAATTTCCTTGGTTTAAAAATTCGCTCTTCACCAAAATTATTTGCCGATCCCTAATCTAGGTGCTACTCAGATTAATGTAAAGAAATTGATCAAACTTCAAAAGGAACCATTAATTAAAATGATAAATTTAAAGTCTTTTACAAAACTCTCTATAGCAGTCTGGACATCAATATTTATTAATTCCTGCCCAAAATGATTTCTTTCTATCTTTCATTAAACCATTATTTGAATCCAAATTAGTAAATTCATTAAAGTGGAAAAATATCTTATCGTGCTTCCTTCTTTTTGCTATCGATCCTTCTCCTTCCGCCAGATTCATGGGCCGAAATACAGCGTCTGTATCTTTGACAGGTTCCTCTGATGTCTAGTGGTAGCTGCTTTTTCCACTTAGTCGTTCATTAAATGAATGATTCCTCGTTGTAGGTAAGAGCCAGTGTTTTTTAAATCACAATCGTCTGAACATAAGTACGTATTGAGTCTTGGACTTGTAGGGAGTTTTGGTAGTGCTTGTAAAATTTGGATGCTATTCCATCCCATATCTTTCATTAATAAATAGATTTATTGGAAAAAAATTATTAGTTATTTAATTAGATTCTCATATTTCCCAAGAATAATCATTAGTTTGGCCATATGGATTATTTTTCATGAAATCTGAAATATATGGCAGCCTGCGTCTCTTTTTATTATTTTTAGGTTTTAGATCATTTATAACTGGCAATTTTCTTTTAATTGAATGATGAGTTTTTTTATTTGGTTGATTCTTGTTTATACTGTGGGCATCTAACACTTAATTTACATAATCTTACTCTCCAACTTCCTATTATCTTGAATCTAAGTTATTAAAATGTTTTTTTTTATAAACCTTGAACTCTTTCATTAAATTTTGTTTTGACGCATGCATGTTTCTGAGGTTTAGTCATATTTATATTTACTCGCTGGGCCTTGAAATAGTCGTCGCAGACGAAAATGAATTTTTTATTTCATTGCTCATTCTTTTCAGGATTTTTCTAAAAATTGATTTCCCCTTTTAACTATAAAAAGAGACTTAACTTGTTCATATTGTATGTCCTTCGTTTAGTTAAATTAAATTATTATACCTGTTTGGGGGAAGTTTTTTTCATTTTGCGGAGATTTCTATTTTCTATCATTAATAATGCAGTAAATATTTTTCCTATCGTCATCTTCCCCTTTGAAGTTTCTGTACACTTAATTTTAATGTTCAAACCTTCATTGGGAGGAACAAACAAATCCAACATTTTATTTGCCTGAACTCCTCTCAATTTTGTGAGAGCAGCGCGAAGTTCGTTGTCCTTAGTGCTATCCATTGCATGACCTTTAAATTTGGATTGACTATTATATTACCCTTTCCCATTTTTATTTCGAGTGATTCTCGTATTAGTGCAAACAATGTAGTGGTAAATTTAACAGTTCCATCTTCCGCAACTGGCATGTTCATTCGAATAAGTTTCTTTAAAATTATTTTTCACTAATTTTACCCTATAGGCAATTCTATAAGGACATTTTTTTCCAAATCCAAGCGGAGGCTCCATGTTACGCAACAAATCGTATAGTCTCGTGTGGTGAATGCGACCACTATAAAATTAAAATAATTATCAAACGTAGCATCTGGGTCAAATTCTCCCCACACGCGGATAAACTCATCAAGATGATGCGGTCCTAGTATAGAAGAGTCGCGTGTCAAATAATCAAAATTGTCCATAATAACTGCAACAAATAAATTGAGCATCTATCAATATTATTGATTGAAACAATAAAAACCAAAAAAGAGCACAAAAACATGAAAGAAGTGAAATAGATATACGCAAAAGGGTCTCCACATTCTCCCTTCCCGCCTGCATTTGGGTCACAATTTCTCCCAGAAAGACAGGAAACCATGACTAATTGCCAGCTCTCTCCAGTGGCACATCTATTATATTCAATTAAAAAATATCACCTAAAAAGAAGGATAAGTGCTTGGAAAAATGTTCTAAAATTATTGTGTCTGTTTATTTCTGTCAGTGAGTTAAGTTCGATGTTTCCAAAAATCTTTGAATACAAGTTATGTTCACTAAAACCTGCATGCCGATTATTGCGTATAGAAAAAAGAGCATGGCGATCAACAGACATACATATGGAAGTGCCTAATTTTTTTAAAATTAACAAAATCGAACCTTAAACGATTGAACGAATGTCCAAATAAGTATTCTGATCGTGTATCCTTGTCTGAGCAGTTTGATAAGTCTTGCGGCCCGGAAAAGTCTGAGAAATCCGAGATTAATAAACTCAGCCTTGTATAATACATTTATATAGCTACATTATTTATTTCTGAAACGATCACATCAGTCAGACTTCCCAGAACAGTTATAAAGTCAAACACGTTCCACCTGTCACGAAAATAATTCTAGTAAGTTTAATAATCATTTTAAGCACTCTGACTCCAAACGCAATCATTTTAAAAGCACATTCGATTGTGAACACGATTGATATTCCAGTATTGAAATATATCAAAATGTTCTCATACATAGTAGTCTTGGCGGTAGGGTTGATGACATACATCTAAAAGTTGATTAGCTAGCGATACCCTCATCATCAAAGTGATTGTATTTACTGATATCATCACCATTATGAAATATTCAAATAAATGTGAAACTACCACTCTCCATATTTTATAACGAAAAGATGTGACCGGAGGACGAAACCGATTTATTGGTTTGGCCAAAATAGCAAATTCTATGCATTGTTTCTGTTTGGTGCTCTAAAACTAAAGTCATTAAACCTGATTTTTGTCAATTTCAGTTCCAGCCAGTTCGCTATCTCCTTGTTCTTGGAACGTTATAATGATGAGTGCAACAAAAATGTTGACAAAGAAAAATGGAAAAACAATGAAAAACACAATATAAAATATAGCCACTTCTTTTCGATAGAGCACAGAGGGACCCAAGTTTTCATATGTTGAATCCATCGACATTTGTAGAATTCTTAGAATTATCAAATTTGACATACTGTGGCCATCCATCCCCTGTAGTAACTGTAAAGAGTGTTAGAAAAGAGTCAATGGCGTTGTCGTAGTTGAAGAAATGATTTTTCCATTCCCGTGGTTCGACAGAAAGGGGTTCTCCAAAATCGTCATAAATTACATAGTTCCCTCTTTTGCAATAAATTCATGGAATACCGGCACGTGCTTGCAGTTTTCATCAATGAGTCAGTGCAATGAAAAAATTTTCCTTTGAAAAGCTGGACGGCAATGACAGAAAAAATAAATTGAAAAAGTGTATAGACAAGAAGTATGTTCAACACATTCTTAAGAGAATTTACGACGCAATCAAAAACAGACTTTTCGATTAATAAAAAAGGTAACCTTCAATTTAGGGACTCGATTGATGGTTTTTAGAGGTCTTAGCACACGGAAGACTCTCAGAACTTTAATTGTGTTCAGGTTCTTTGGTCCTGAAGACATGTTTCTAAAGGTTACAAACTATTATCACTTCAAAGGATAAGATATGAAGGCGAATAAAACCACAATGCAGTCAATAATATTCCACGGGTCCCTGAAATATGAATCGTGGTGAATAATGACTCCCAAATCAATTAGCTGGTTACGTTAGAACAATTTTCAACCTTAAATACCATTTCTATAGTGAAGATTCCGGTAAAAATGTAATCAAAGTAATTTAGAACTTGATTCCTGAGTGAATTGACGTGCACGGGGTCCTCAGCAGCCAGGGTAATACTGCTTACAATGATTGTTATCGTTATAAACAGGTCAAAATATTTTAGGTTCACGACGTTATGACAGAATACCCTTATTCTACAAAATATATTCCAATAGAAATACGGATTTGTCGAACCAAAAATGAAAAATGAAGAACACTGCAACATTGGTTTTGGTTGGAACCCTAGATTGATCTCTCCACCATTTGAATCTAATTAGTTATTGGTGCGGATTTGGAAAACTAGGGGCATCAATTTGCTCGTTTTTTGAAATTTTCTCATCATTTGATGTCTGGTTAGAATAAAACTAATAAACTATACCGGAATATCTCCGTCGCCACGGGACAGTATATTCTTTAACTCATTTTTTTCCTATTCACTAATCAAACGATAGATAACTAATTCATCTTTCATTGCTTTTTCTTGTTCTTGTGCGTCAGTTAGCTCTTGTGCATTTGCCAAATTATCCACTGCGATAGCAAGAAATACATTGAGTAGGGCATCTGTGGGTGACGTGAAAAAAACTTTACAGTTCCCAATGACTACAAGTATAACAAAATAGAGGGAGTATAGCATTCCTGATCCAGTAGACCCTCCTTGTGATCTAATTCCGTTGTACATGACTTCATTCCAATCTTCGCCTGTAATTATCTAACACTACTGAAGAGTAAAAAACAAACTTGGAAAACTGTCAAAAGTGACATAAAAAACGAATCAAAGTTAGAGTAGGGTCTTCCGTCTGCAAAATTCCAGCTCCCACCAAATATTTGCATTCCAAGTAATGCAAATATCACAATAAATAAAAAAATTAAGAATAGCAAGCTCATGATCGAGTGCATGCTATTTAACAGTGATACCACAAGATTTCTAAGAGATGCCCAGTATCTAAAAGTACTGGTTTGTTCCCAACTAACCGAGTCACTTTAAATATCCGCAATAAGCGAAGAGCTCTGAGAACACTGACTCCCAGTGATGTTTCTGGATGAAAGGATGAATATACAACTTCCACTACACCACAAAATATCACCTAAAATTAACTTTTAGTAACTAACGAGACAATCAAAAATATTAAAAGAACTGCTTAAATACAGTTTGAGACCCAGTCCGTATATTTTAAGAATCATTTCAAGAATAAAAAGACCCAGAAAAGTGTATCCAGAATAATCTAAATAAAACAAATTTCATACTAAGAAATTCTGTAAGCCAGTCTGGCTGGTTGTAATGTTCAAGCGAAATGCAAATTGTGTTGAGAAAAACCAGAATAATCACCATCCAGTAAGCAAACTGGCTCTTAATGATTTTTCTGACACGGATTCTGAACTGAAAACTAACTTTTAACCTCAGTTGTTTCTCCAATTTCCAGAAACAACGTGTTTCTTATAAATAACAAAAAAATCTAAAAACCTTCCTCATAACTAAACAATCCACTCTTTTTGGCGTTCATAAAGATTGTAGTCCAAATTTTCCGCCCTGAAAATTAACCAAAAAATTTCTACGAGATGATGTTGTTTTTGTTTTATTTAATTCTATTTCTTCTGCTTTAAAGAGCCAGTTGATGTAACCAGCCAATTCTCTTTCGATCTGCTGATTTTTTCTCAATTTGAGAAAAGAACGCCTATTTTCTACTCTAACTCGTTCTTTTGCAAACTCTCTTTAAATAAAAAATATTTTTTAAACCCGCTCAACACACCCAAAACCAGGTTCAGCATAAAAAAAGAGCCAAATATGATCAAAGGGAAAAAATATAGCCAGTTGAATAGGTTTCCCAAGGCGTCATTGGTCTAATATTTATTGACCAAAAATTAACATGATACATCAGGGTAGTCCACCCCTCCATAGTAATGCACTGAAAAACTGTCAGCATTGCAAATCCAATGTTATCAAAGCTAGTAATTCCGTAATTAGGACCAATATAATATTCACGACACGTTGTATTGGCTGGACAAGCGTAGCCCCCATTAAGACCTTCTGACAAACAAGTGACTGGATTTAGTTCTCCCGGTGGAATATAAATTTCGTCTTAATTAGGTTAGTTGACTAAAAAACTTTGTTTGAAACATGTTCTGTGAAATATTCCGCTGTAGAACTCCAACCCAATGATGGCAAAAATAACAATAGCAAACAAGACGAGTAGACCTATCTGCAAAAGTGGAGCCATTGCCCGCACGATAGACTGCAATACCACCTGAAGGCCTACAATCGTAGCTCTACTTCAGTAAACTTGGAATTCCAGAAATCAGTTTAAGAGGTCTCAATACTCGTATAGCCCGCAGTGTTCTTAGATCAAATGTAGAAGTGGATGGAGAAGCCATGAGAGAGATCACGCTGAGGTGCCCTTAGGTCCAAATAATAGAATACCCAGTCACTACAACAATAAAGTCCATGATATTCCAAATATTTCTCAAGTAAGATCCAGGATGTAGCACGAACCCAAAACTGATAATTTTAAGGGCAGCTTCTGCAAAAAAAATACCAAGAAAATATTTCTCGGTTTGTTCCTATTCATCAAAAATTAAGAATACGAGTTTAAGTGTTAGAGAGGTGGTGTCTCCTTCAGGGAGATGCTCCTCAAGAGCAAGGACAACACAGTTTGCTATGATGGAGAGAAGAATCATGTACTCAAAAGGCGTAAAAGTTAAGGGAAAATAGTTTAAGTGGATATTTAATTATAAAAAAGGATATCCCCAATCGATTATCATCCGAGTGTATTTTCTAAATATATTATCTTTGCTGAAGATGTAGAGAGACCGATAGCATTCGCCTTTGTTGTGATTATCTTCAAATCTGATATTTTTAGAGTATTGATCTTTGCACGAAGACATGTTTTTTTTGTCTATGAAACCACTTTTTCCGCGTTTTTTGAGATCACTAAACGAATTTGTATCGAAAGGAGGTAAATATAAATTAGAGCTAATGATTTATTTAGCGGTCTCAATTAGCCCAAAGAATCTTAATTAGTAAATATTGATAAACTAACTAATTCACTAATATAAATGCACCTGTTTGCTTTCTTAGCGGTTTCGTGAGCAGCCACACATAGCTTTGCATCTGAAGGCATAATACACGATCTCCGGCCAAAACGAACAAAACCATGTTCTTTATTTTCGGGAATGATGTTTTTTGGATCTCGGTCAGTAGCTATATAATTTTCCATACAAATGATGGTACAATATGTTTGTTTTATATATTAAGGATATAAGTGTATAATCAATAAACAGAAAATTTAGACAGTTGTCCCAGTAACATTAAACTAACTGCAATTGTATTTGTAGACAGTTATCTCATCCGAGCTGGTACGAAATGAAGGATTCTCCCTAGAAAAATTTTGCCGACTGTTCATATGTAATTCGAAGAATCGTGTGAATAATATATACTTATGTTACAGCATCTGGCATTAACAAAAACTGTAATTAGTTTAAAATCCCAATCAATTTTTGAATAATCCACATTTAATGTTAGTGTGGAACATAATGACACTTGAAACAAATCTAAGAACTATTGATTGTTAATCCAAACTGAAGAAGGGCATGAGTATTTTATCGAACAAATTTAAAAAAATTTAATTTTTGAACGAAATTTACTAAGAAGTTAAAATTTATTGACTAAAGCTTTCCGTAAAAAATAAATCTTTCAATTGACTAAATAGTTTATCATTTTATGACAATACATATCAACTTTTCTATGAAATTAAAGTTCATACGTATTGTTGAAATCTATTATGAAAAGCAATTTCTATCTATTTGAAAAATATAAATCCTGTTTAATAAAATACATTCGCGTGCCATTTATTTGCACTTTTATGCTGCGCATGCAAATTACTAAAATTATTTAAAATTTTTTAGGTTATTAGTATTATATTTATTATAATTTGTTGTAGATTTAATTTTCATTAGGGTAAGACAAATATTTTTAATTTTTTGCGAATAACCAAATATTTACTCAATCGGTTCTTTGAGCGTGTCCCGATAGCCGTTCTCAAGGAAAAAGTTTCTCAATTCTCTCTGCAGGTAGTCTCTGATCGCCTCTTGTTGTGTTTATTTCCATTGACTACTTGTAAAATATCCATGTTTTTTTCAAAAAAAGTTTATGAGAGTGAGATGGAATAGTGTCTAAATTTTACAAGCGTAAGCAAAATTCTCTAAAAGTCGAGGATTCAACTCTATGCTCAGACGATCGTGATTAAAAAGACATTAGAAAGCATGCGTCCGGGATACAAACTCTCCGCTATGACAGCGAGTACCGTAACAAGTATTTCAATGAATGTTTGGATAAGCTATGAGTGACTGAATGAAGGAAGTAGCCACCACTAGACATCAATAAAATTTGTCGACAATCAGGACGTTGTATCCTGGCTCGTGAGTCTTGCAGAAAGAGGCGGATCAGAGGCAAAGAGGGGGAAGCTGGAACCAATATTATCTGGATAAAATATTTCTTTACTTTAGAGTTAAAATCTCATAAATAAATTCAATCTAAACTTTAGAAGGAAATTAAAATAAAAAAGACATCTTTATTCATAAAATTTAACTAAAAGGAAATAATTTTAAATGCTCCTTGTAAAAATAGAATCGCCTCCTTGCATGTTTCCGGAATAGAATAGCCCAGCCACCGTCTTCTTACCTCGACAGCTCAAACTCCTGAAACCGACCAGTCCATCCTGCAGTCTTATTGGATAAATTACCTGGCATCTGATTCCTATTGCTTTTAAAGGACGGATGTAAAAACCCTGGCCGACTTGAGCATTAAAATAATGTTTTTTCTGCAAGGGGTAATCATCAAAAACTACAACATAAAAAATATAGCAAAACATTTCGACAAAACGAGTGGGTCAATCATATCATGCAAAACAACATTTTTTCCATTTAAAAAGCCTTTAAGTGGAAACTAAGATACTAAAGAAATTTAACTTTATGAGAAATTGCCCTGTTGATTTTATCTACGGAATCTACGGTGGTCTTCTGCCAATCGATCCGCGACATTGATTCGTCTATTTTAGAGGCTGAAAGTCAAAAATATTTCCATACCATATGTTGCATCACTCTCGACTTGGGAAAACGAGTTCTTGAAATAAAAATGATACTTTCTGAGACAATCTTCGACCATATCTGCAGAAACGGAAGATAAAATGCTCCTCAGGTCAGTAAAATAAACATTTCTAGGCACATTGACTTGTTTTTGGACAAGTATTTTCCCTACATCAAATCTGAAAATTTAGACATTATAAAACTACTTATTAGGTTCTAGAGAGGCACAGGTGACCCCTGTAATTTCGTCCCCAGACAAAATTGTATGAGAAATTGGGTTGGGACCTCTCCAGCGTGGAAGTAGACTTGGATGGAAGTTGATTATTCCACTGAAAATATAAAAATTTCCACGTACTTTGAAAATTGTTCGATGGTTGTAATGTCTATCATTTTTCCATAGGACGCCACTATTCCGATATTAAATTTACTAAATTCTGTCGATTTTATTGCTGTTTTTTCAGATAAATATTGGTTTATCAATGACTAATGGAATATTATGTTAACAGCAAACATATTTCGAAGAAGGCTTGACAACTAACTTGTCAATGAGGTTACTAGATTTCCTATTCAAAATTGTTTTTGTCACTATTCTTACTGGATATTGGAGAGGGCATTAAAAATTGGAATACTGAATGCATCTGAACCAAAAAATACTACATTAAATCTATTCATTAAATTTATATAAAATTTATTTAACACTTGTTTATCAAAAAATTTAATTTGTTAAAAATAAAATCCTAACTTTAATACATACTAAATTTAATAAAAGCAAAATTCTAAAAAATGCTTTCAGTATTGCACTTGTTCCAAAGATTGTCAAAGCAATCTTTAAAATAGCCACATAGCTCATTATTTGGTTAAAACAAAAACACTGGTTATTTAGTGATTATAGTCCAGATCGGGGTCGGCAATTCTTATAGCTTTAACAAAAACAGAAGAAATGAAAATCATTGCTCATTTTTCAGTGCTCCAATTGTCGCTTCATTACAAATCTGTGTATGGACCCACTGAAGAAGTTGGCTAAACCTCCTTCTGTCCTAGGGCGGGAGTTAAGAAAATAGTTAGTAGACATACCTCAGTGAATAGTGTTGGTATGAAAAAAATCTCACTCTATTTATACTCGTCACAGATAAATGTGATGCCAATGGTATCAAGCAATAAAGGGTTATTTAATCGGGCACTTATTTAATTGCTAAAATAAATAATCTGTTTGGTTTGGCTTATTGTCGGGTGATTAAAACTCAATAATGCCGATGTGGATAGATGTGAAAAATATATATGATTGTATACAATGTTGGAATTATAAAGACCTACATTAACTACAAACGTGGGAAATGTGACTCCTTCAGGAATGACACTGACCGTATATTTAGTAATTGTTCTTGCTCCTCCTTTCGATCATTTGATGCTGTTGTTGCTTCCTTTACTAATACACTTCTTTCTGCGGACAAAAGATTTATTCCCCGCGGTTTCATCAAAAATCACGGCCTCCATTATCCTCCTCCGATTATTGAACTATTCAAAAAACAAAGGAGGATCAAATCGACGACATCCATAAATGGAAATGCGGAATATCTAGCAGAAATCAATTTGACGAATTAATCAAAAAACATAAAACCGAAGAATGGAATGATTTTATCACACCGTGTTTTTCCCTCTTTCACATGCCACCGGCATCTCGTCCAAAAAATCTGTCCTATCCTTTCGGGATCAGGCTAACATCTTAATTCGTCATTATGCAAAAATTAGTCACCTTCCTACCCCAAAAGATCTCCGTTTCATAAGAAAATCTAATTATAATTCCAATGTCAATTATACACACTTTATTAACATTACTTACCAAGCAGCTTTTTAACTCGCGGAATTCTAACGCCAGAGGTCCGGATAATCTTGACATCCACCATCTAAAAAATCTGGGTCCAAATGGCTTTCTGGCTCTGACTAATCTAATCAAATACTCGATCAACCATGGTTTGGTTCCTATGCTTTGGAAAAAATCTATCATCATCTCTATTCCAAAACCAAATCGAGATACCTCTGACCCTTCTTCTTTTCGACCGATCTCTTTGATTTCAGTGGTTTCAAAAATAACAAAACGGGTAGTACTGAGCATCATAAAACCTTTCCTCCCATTTGCTGAATCTCAACACGGCTTTCGTTCTTTGCATTCCACTTCCACCCATCTCTCAAGACTGACACAATTCATTGCGGATGGGTTTAACAATCATAATCGTCCTCAAAGAACAGTTATTGCATCCATCGACATTAAAAAAGCATTTAACAGAACGTCAAGACACGTTCTGTGTAGGAAAATAATCGACACGGAATTTCCTTATCAAATAAAGTCATGGTTACTCTCTTTCCTTTCTGGGCGTCTTGGTCTCACGACAATTATGTTTTCTTACTCAAGTCACAAATACTTGCCTAACGGGGTCCCCCAAGGCTCGGTTCTTTCACCAGCCTTATCTAACTTACATCTGTCCAGTATCCCGACGAACAATAATACTATACTTCTCTCCTACGTTGATGACATAATTATTGTCTCTCGCCACCAAAACATTAACACCATTTCTGCAGGAATACATGAACACACTATCGTCCTGGCTGAAATGCAATCTTCTTTAACCTTCCCCATCCAAATCATCTGTTACTCTATTCACAACTGACCGTCATCAGTTCAACTTAGAGCCTAAACTATTCCTAAACAACATCTCACTCCCAGTTGAAAAATCTCCCAAAATCTTGGGTCTGAAATTTGATTGCTGTTTATCTTTCTCGAAACATGTTTCATACATCTGTGAAAAATCCCAAAAAAACTCAATGTGCTTCGGGCTATTGCGGGGACGTCATTCGGGCAGGATAAGGAGAGTCTAATAACTGTATAGAAGCAGTTTATCAGAACAACTATGAACTACGCTGTCTCTGCTTGGGGCTCCTGCTTATCTATTGCAAACCTTGAAAAACTTTAGAGGACTCAAAATTCAGCATTACGAATTATTACAGGCTGTCTAAAAACGACACCTACTGACCACTTACATTGGGAATCAAAAATCCTTTCTATCAGAGACCATTTTGAAATGCTCGGGCTACAATTTCTTGACAAATGCCGAACGCCAAATCACCCCGCCTACTTTCTTTGGCACTCCTCTAATAACAGGAAAATAATTCCGACCCTCGCGGACAAAATCCGCATTTTTAAACCATTTCCTCCGGACAATAACCAGAAGAGAATTCACGACTTGGTAGCTACGAAGACAATCAGATCAAGTCTGTTTAAATGAAATGGACAGATGAATGTTCATCAAATTGAATATAGATGGGGTTAAGCTAGAGAGGGGCATATTATAAAGCGACAGCATGTCTACATTGATTTTCGTCTTCTGCTTAGAACCTCTGATAAAAAAAACTCTGAGTGATATTATAAAGGCCTTTGGGTTTCTCTCAGCTACGACAAGTCAGCAAATATCATTTACTTCAGTTCTGTCATATAGTCCCGATAATATGTAATTAAACACTGTTATTTTCTCTGAAGATTTATTAAGGACTTTTATTTCCAAAAATTTTGAATTTTTTAATGTTTTCAATTATAATTAAATATTCTGAACTTATTGTTTTGCACTCTAAAGCAGAATCACGAGATTTGAATATTTTAAAGAACATGGAGTTAACATTTTAAATTTCTAGGTTACTAAAGTTAAATAGTCCTAGCTGAGTTTAGTGGATTGTTAATTCGATGAACTAGACGTATATTGAAATATAACAATAACCTGATTAAAATTAAGCTTCAATTGTTTCATTTTCTCGATTCTAGTGAACTGTCCTACAAGAGTAGTGAGCTTAAAAATCACCATAAGTCACTTTTATTTTCCCCACACACGCACAAAATGCGTCGAATGAAAGATCACCTTTATCATTGCTGTATTTTGTTGCTAGGAGATGTAGAACGTTCGTTCCCACAGAATAACCTCAAATTGGATGGCCAAAACATACCCAATTTTGAAAGCCCGGCTCGCAGCTCTAATGAGTTGAGATAGCCACTGTTGTCGACATCGGCCTTCTTAAATGTCGTCTAATAAAAAATTAAATGTGCATATTCACCTTAGCTTCAGTCAACATATTCCAGAGATCTTTGAACTCGTCAAATCCAATAGTCCCACGGGAGTCTTTCTAATATAAAATAATCATTTAAAGATTAAATACGTCGAAATATAATAAAATTTCGTTAACATAATGCTGTCTGAATACAGGACTCGATCGACCAGACTTGAATATGTTGTTCAAGAGATCAAACAACTCTGTTCGATCGATTTCCATGTCATGTTTAGCGTATTTCCTGAAAATGTTACTCACACTTTCTGTCATGTGGTTTTCAGAGGATACAGCCTAATTAAAATATTACTGAGAATATGCCTTCTTTGTAACATATGAGCCATCGTCCAGATTCCTTAAAAATTATATGACCGTTTTTTTACTTTCCTTGTATTTTGTTACTGCAAAAAACTCTGATTAAAAATTCTCCACTCTCTCCGGGATGATACGTTGAGGGAATCAAAATATAGTCCCCGTTCGGAATTGTAAATCTTGTAGTGACGTCTCTTCTGTTTATGTAGGGATTTGAATCACAAACAATCTGGAGTCTGTTGTGTCGTCCGACTTTGATTTTCTACAAAATATTCAAAAATAATTACCTCGTACAAATGAAATGCTATTGAAAGCATTTTTTTCCCTCTCGAAAACATGCGCCTTCGATCCTTCTGAGAAAGACACACAACGATTTCATTTTTCCCGCTGCCTTGAGGAATAGTGAATGTGAATTGAGGATTGCTCATGTAATTTGCTTGGAGTATAATTATAAGGGAATACTTGATCGGACATTTCCTCCACTATTCACTAGTTTATCCCAATGTCCTCTCATTTCTAAAGAACTCCAAGTCTTGCTGCTTGACCTCAACCCAGAATCCGGATGAAGGTTGCAAACGTCAACAATTGAAAAATTATCAGAAAAATCATGCCAATCCATCCTAAAATGACATTTCATAGAACCAAACCAAAACTCCCCGTCATCGTCGCAGACAAGGCCGAGATCCAGTTTGTCTTCTTTTGAAATGAGGTCCCATTCTCGAGAACCATCACTCCAGGCTCCATTCCACTCTACGCCTCCCCAAGGGTTCCTCAGACGAACCATTTTGATATATTTTCCTATTCTCTCCAGGCAAATCTGAAATTATATTATTAATTAAAATCACGTTTTTTAGTCCCGTAAGAGAATAAGCGTGTAACATAACTAAACCATTTGAGAGTTGTCCTTCGAGTTGATTTCCCTTCAAATGTGTAGAATATGATACTTGTATTGCACAGGACATGAGTGAATCGTCTTGTAATGCCTTTTCTAAAATTTCAAACAAGTTTGAAGGAGTTTTCGGCGAATTTAATTTGTATGTTTCTCCAATTCCCCCAGTAAAGTCCACCATGGCCTCAATAGCACTTCCTCCACTCAAAGCTTCGTAATTTCCACACATTCTAAAAGAAAAAAAACTTATTAGTTACTTGGCATATGCTTTTTCGAGGAGAGCCGACCAACATTCTCCACGGTCTCTTGATTTCATAAATATAAGATCTCCATTTTCTGTTACAGGAAGTCGATCGTCGACAACAATCTCTTTAAACTCTCCAAAATGCCAGAAACGAAAACGAAATATCCCCGCATAGTCGGAATCGCTGAAGTTCTGATTGGCCAAAACGACATTTTTCAATAGTTCTTCTCGTATTGTCAAGGAACCCACTGCCGCTAACATCCAACAATTCCCTTAAACTGTTTTGACTTCAATTCAATACCTACAGCTCCCTGAATTATGTCGAATCGGGAAGTATCTCCTACGATGAATTGTGGGTCTGAATAAATTTCCTGCAGTTTACAAGAAAAGTGACAAACCTTGGGCCGAATCCACTTTATTTGGCCTCTTATAGGTCGATTGTTGTAATAAACTGAAGAATCACAAGCTGGAAATTCTGGATCTTCAAACAAACACGAATTTCGAATGGCTTCCTCTTTTAGTTGATAATAATCTTGATCAGGGAGCGACAACAATTCTTTCGGCCTTCTGTATTCCCGCATTTGCTTAAAATCGTTAATCCAACTTTTTAATTATAAATCGATTTTATGACGACTATCAGCAAATTCTGGTTCATTGCGTTATATAATCTGTTTATGAAGTGAACTAAACGTAAAAGTTCATTTCTGCGGTGGGGCTAGAACATGAATGTTAATGTAATCTATTTGATTATATTTTCCGTTAAAGCAATGCCAATTCGTCAAATTTAATTGTTTAGTTAAAATAACAAAATATTTTATATCAATTAAACTGATAAAAGTACAATTGATTAACACTTTGAACAATGGTATATTATTATTATTTTTTTTTTTTTTAATTTGATAGTTTCCATAAGTTCGGTATAGAGTTCGTGAATAATGATGTGTTATAGATCGTGGTTAAAGCATTTATTGAAACTGGGCCCAAGTGTTTTAGTAGAATAAGCGGAATTCCATCCGGTCCACATGAGTTTGTTTTCTTCTGATTCGAGATTGTTTCAGACACCTCTTCAGGAAGAAAATAAGTCGTCGGGGGCCTTTTGGATGGCTTTGATTTTAATCTTGACTGTGAGTTCATTTTTTTATAAGGAATATGACTAATCTTGACACAGTGTTTCATAAAATTGTTTAGATTGAGCTGATATGTTTCTGTTTTACGCTCGTCAGGATTCTTTAAGCGTCTCAACATCGTCCACATGGCCGAAATAGAGGCTTGTTTATTCATGGCTCTAGAGATTCGGCTGAGCTTCTTCCTTTGGACTTGGTTGGTATTATTCGTAATAAGCATGTTTAGAGCCCTGATTCGATCGATGATTACTTTGGGTCGATACTTTCTTTTCTTGAGGCTGGTTCTTTCTCTGATTAATTTTTTCGTTCTTGAGTCATATTTTGAGCTCCCACTTCTTATACATGCTCTTCTGATAATCAAATTTCTTGCATCTATGATAGTTTTGTTGAAGCTTTCCACTGCCCTGTCCAAGGAAGAAAAATTCTTAGGGTGAAAGTTCTGGAGTCTTGAATCGACGTAATTTGCGAAAGCATTCCAATCTGCGTTTTTGTAATCATAGAAATAATTTGGTTTCAGTATGAGATGTGGAGAACAGTTCATTCTCATTATCATTGAGTGGTGGTCACTTCGGAGATCATAGCGGACCGACCACTTGATGATAGGGGAAAGCCGAGGTGAGCAGATTGATAGATCTGGCGATGTCCTCGTGTCCTTAGAGTTGTAGGGTGTTCGAGTGTTCTTTTTCGGGTTGTTAAGGATTATTAACTTCTGCAATTGCGATATCAAAAGGTTTCCTCTGGCATCGGCAGTCTGATATCTGAACCAAGCGGGATGCTTCGCGTTCAGATCTCCGCATAAGAGTAAGTTATCCAATTTATCAAGGCTTGATAGGTCAAAACGATAGCCCTTCTTGCATGAACCCGGGGGAGGTACGTAGACATTGGCGATTTCAAGTCTTCCGTAGGAGGTCATAAGTGAGATTCCAATTATTTCGGTGTTGGAGTCCTTCTTTAGGCTTGTATACGGTAAGGGATTCTCGAAATATTTTATTCCTCTTTTTATAAGGGTCAGTAGACCCCCTCCATGCTCCGACTCGCGGTCACATCGTAGTGCATCGTATCCAGCAAAAAGAGGAGTAGGGATCCGTTTCGAAAGTTTCGTCTCTTGGAGAAGACAGATATCTATTCGGTTCTCCTCCAAAAAACTGGCAAGTTCCGCCGTCTTTCCTCGAATCCCGTCAATATTCAGGCATTGTATTGTTAGCTTTGGACCGGGATTCTGTTCCACGTCACCTGAGGTCAACAGCAACAATCGATAGTAAGTGCCAACGTTGAGAAGATGCCGTCCAGGGGGAAGTCCTCTGGTTGGCGGGGAGCAAATGGTTCTTTTTAGATACCGTTTAGGACTGTATCCGGCGCCACCAGAAAAGGTGAACCACATGACGCGCGCTAAAAATCGTATAGAATCGAACAAAACTGTACAAATAAAATATTAACTCGTTCCAAAAAAATATTCCCAAAAAAGTTTTTTTATACCAAATAATAATGCTTTCAATATAGAAATTTCGTAAAAATGATAAATTGTATAGTAGTCAGAAATGCACAACAATAATTATAAAACAAATAAACCCTTTTTACGATCCAAAAAAGCTGCAAATAACTTGGTATAAAACTAGTAAAGAGCTAGTTGTTCCTTTTATAAGAAAATATTTTCGTAATACTCATCTGGGAATAACTCTTGAGGGATTAAATAACATGTTGAATTAGAAAATAAATGTTGCAAAAAAAGAAATACCACACAATAAAAGAAACATTAAATTGTTGATTGATATGGGTAAATTATTTGAAACGCAAGTCAGTGACGTAAAAGTACTGATTTAATGTTCAGATCAGCCTATATTACAAAAGCACTTTATAATACTTCATTAATGTGTATAAAAATCAATTATATTTACTTTTCTAGTTCATATTTTTATTTTCGTTTTTTGACTGTTATATTTTCTTAAATATTTTCACAGCAAGCTTTCTCAAATTGATTGATTAAACTGGAAATTATAAGTATTAAAATCTTCTCTTTTTAAAAAGTAACTATTGAAAACACTTTTCACAATTTTTTATGTGTAACAAAACCATTTGAACTATTGACTCGAATATTTATAAGAAATATAATGTATTAAATGAATTTGGTGTATTAACTTGAATATTAATCAATCAAATTAACAAATTTAAAACAGAATAGCGTTTGTATAAAACCTAAAAAATTTGAAAATGGTAATTATGAATAATTCAATATACTAATTAAAGTTATTTAATTAGAATCGCTTAATTATAGTCAACTAAAATATCCAATTAAAAGTCAAATCGTCAGTGTTTTCCTAATTGAATATACAACATTTAATTTCAATAGTCAAACTCAATATTTAAATAAATACAGTGAGATAAATAAATTTTAATATTAGTGGAGTAAAAAGTCGTGAAATTGAGACTTTAAATAATTTGTTATTAAAAAAATGTTTTTCCATCTACTTAAGAATATTTTAATGGTTTAGACTAGAGGCGTTCTATATTAATTTGACGAATTCTAACAACTCAGTTCAAATCGAATTAAATTTACTGACTCATTATTGTACCTTCGGAATAAAAGAAAATAAAAACTAGGCACAAAATGATCTTGGACTTGTTGGATGCAAATGTTCAATATCGTCCTTTTGTAGGCCATCTTTATTTTTGACTGTTTTCTGACAATTTTATGATTTTACTCAGAGCAATTAGAGTCCAATATAGTTTCGGAAAGGAAAAAACTTTTAGAGAAAGCCATTGATAAAGATTTACCTTTCTATTTATGAATACAAATTAATGATTTTTTTTCATGCAAAATGTTTCTAATCATATGTGGCGGATTTAAGCTTCTCTTGGACAAATAATAATTAAATATAAATTTTAAAATAATTTTATAAAATATGTAAAATATTGTAAATAAAACACGTTTACAATTATTAACCTTGTGTTAAAATGGATGATGATCGATTTAATCACGTGTACACAGATCCAATTTTTAAGCCTATTTCCAAAAAGAATAAAAAAGTTGTAATCGGAAAAAGATTCAAATCTGCTTTAAAAGACAAGCGATTTAACTCTGTCTCAAAATATGATAGCAGAGGAAAGCCAGTCAGACCAAAAAATGTTGACGATCTCAATAAATATTATGAACTTGAAGAACAAGCCTCACAAAGTTCTGCAGAAACTGAATCAGAAGGACCAAATCTCATCAGTTCTGGTAAAAAATCACCAAAAATTTGCAGAAGAAGAATTATCCGATCTACCTACTGAGGAATCTGCGGCTAAGATAACGGAATCTACAAAGAGACTGGCTCTTTGTGGTGTAGACTGGGATGTTGTATCCGCAAGCGTTTGCATGAAAATGTTCCAGTCTTTCTTAGAGCCAAACAAAGTCAAAAAAGTCGAGGTAAATTAAAAAAAATATTTTTAAGATTTTTAAATCAGATTTCGGAAAGAAACGTGAGGAAGAAGATAATGAGAAAGGACTGGGCGAACCAAATTGTAAATGGGCCAATTTATTAGTTTATAGCCATAGAAGCGAAAAAACGTTTAAGAAAGTACGAAAGGGAACGATTATTTTATTATTACGCAATAATTGAGTTTGATTCCAAGGAAAGTGCCCAACTTATTTACGATGAATGTGACGGGAAAGAAATGGAGTTGTCAGGCCTTGTTATCGACCTAAGGTTCTTGATTTTAAATTATTGTGAGATTTGTTGATGACAAAGAAGTCTTTGAAGGTCCAAATGTGGACTTTTGTGACACACAGGATATCAAAGATCACCCCGTCCTTGAGTTCTCTAAATCTTCTCTTCATACGAAGGTTTGTTTGTGGTTTTATAACTGAAAGAATTGCCAGTATGGGACAGAGATCAGGCTTGGAGGGGTAACTTGATGGAAAAGGCTTTTGAGGCCGTCGATTCAGTCAAAACTGAAGACCATGATTTTAGTAGACTCCTTGGGACTCGTTCTGATGGTTTTTTGTTATTTTATTTATTCTTGCAGAGGAAGGAGATTTCAAGAGGGAACGGGAATTACTGCTCGGAGATTCGGGTTTTGAGTACAAACATAAGGCACGTGATTCGAAGGGCCTCGAATGTTCTTGGCATTTTGGTATTTTATGATTTTTTTATTCTTAGGCTCAGACGACTCAGATACGCTTGTCCCTCGAGTTAAAGCTTCGAAAAAGAAGAGTATTTTATTATTTAATTATTCTTAGGAAGGAAACTTGCGGAGAAGGGTAAGGAGGATGACGAACCTCCCTGTGATGTAACTAAAATAAAAGTTCTGTTGATGTTTTTAATTTTGACAGAATGCCATTGCGGAGGATCCGAGGTTTCGGTCTCTTTATTCTGATCATCGTTTTAATATCGACATTTCGTCTTCTGAATTTAAACCTTCAAGTGTATATGACGCCTTGCGGGATGATATTATATCTTCTCAGGACAAGAACCCTTGTGGAAGTGCCAGTTTGGGAGAAGAACAACACTCGAGTTCAATTGCTGATAAAATCAAGAAAAAATTAGCAAAGAAATCTATAAAACTTTGATTTTATAATTTTAATAGTTATGTATTTATTCGTAGTCTGAGTTTTTAAACTTGTCGGTGATAGTTAACAAGTATTTTGAAATTATGTGTCTACATCAAAATAAATTAGCTTTTTGGACATTAATGACTGTGATGGTATCTTCTGAAACTGAATACGCGAACTAAAGAATGAAAATAAATAAGCAATCTACAAAAGAACTATAGTAGATTCAGAAAAAGTCAACGATATGGGTGATTTATTGTCGAGTGGAAAATTTTTTCTTTTTGCAAATTAGCTCTAATTTGTTCGTTGCCCACTTGTTTCGACAAAGATTATAAAAGCTAGATTATTCCTCTTTTGATTATTAAATCGTGTCGTAGTTTCATGTGTTAAATATGACCATTATAACTTAAAGCATCAGATTTTATGAGGACAAATACTATATCAGAAACTTTTTTGTTAATTTTTTACAAAACATTAATAATCTTCGGCCGACGAATATAAAGAGTAAGACACGATTCCAGAGAGTCATCCTCTTGGAACGTCTGTCGATAGCCGAATGACTTTGCTATTATCGAGGCTGGCCGAGTGTCTCGTGAGGCATTAGTTATTAAATATTAAAAACTTGTGAGTGAAAATAACGATTTAATTCATATTATTGTTCGAAAAATTTTTACATCGAAAAGAATACATTTGCCCCAAATCTCAGTTTAGATTCGAAAAAATTATTAAAAACAGGAATTTGGTTAAAAATAAATATATAAGATTATGCTATTTAAAGCCAGTACATGAGATCAGATTTTTGCCCGGACTAACTGATTTGATCTCAAACTTGACTCCACTCAAAAACTGTTCGATCAACAAAATAGAGGACTGAGTATGTAATGTGATATCCCCGCACAAAATCCGCGACCTTCCCTCAGCCAAAGCCATCCACAACACCACTTGATCCTGCATATACTCATCCAAACATATTTCCGCTTTCACCAACGCGACCACTTTCCTCCCCAACTCCTCCCCAACTATAATAGGGTCTTCTCTATTTCCAAAAATCACAGAATCCCCTAAAATACAACCAGTCGACGTTTTCATGATAACCCTACAAATTTACCTGCCAATTTTACAATATTGAACAGCAACGGTCCCCCAGACTGTCCTCGGTATAAACTTGTTCGCACATTCTGGCTTCTGGACAGGCTCGTTGGATTATCCTCCTGACAGTGTCTTTTGCTTTTTTCATAGCCTAGAAGACATTAAATAAGCGAAAAATTACTTTTATTGAAAAATTATTAAAAACATATATTTCTAGGTCCACGGAAATGACATTGCCGGATTCAGTCATTTCAACTGCCTTCGGAGTCTCTTGAGAGGGGACGGATAACTCGACTTTCCCGCCTCCTTTTGGATAAAGTCCCCTCGATATTGTCTTTATCGAAGCATTAACTCCAAATTTGTGAATATTTTTCAAGACTACCTTTTTAATATAATTAAATAATTAATAAACTAAACTAATTAAATAATTAAAAAACTAAATTAAAAAATAAATACATTTTCATAATATTTAATTGGTGGTGATGTGGGCACATCAGTACCCCCGCACAATGTCAGATGAGAACTAGCTCCTGCAAATACCAGGCAAGGGAGAGCTGCTTGGATAATCAGGCTTATACTCCTAGTGGATGGGCATGTCAATATACCCTGCAGTGCCAATATCACACACGTAATTTCCTCCATGTATATTTCCAGGACAATAAGTCAGATCGAGTGTACCTACGGACGTCTGACTAATCTTTGCCGATGATATTTCACTGATAATATTCACACAGGCCAAATGCTGTGGTCTGATTGTAGAATAGTTAGTAATTACCGGAGACCCGGTATTGGCCTGCCTCCCCGAATATTGTGTATTTCCATTGGCTGATTGAGAATAGAGGACAGCGAAAGAGCATTCCTTAATATTTGTCCCCCCTTTATTGCATTAGTCGTGTTTTTACCCCTTCTAATAAATTCCCTTCTACTATTGTATACATTGCCACCACAACAATTCTTTTATTAAATTTACTAAAAATAATTTTAATTAAAATTTTCATAAATGTAAAGTAAATTTATATAGAATTCTTTAATAAAATTTTCTACATTTCAAGTACAAATGATGCGGGAAAGTCCCCAATCTGGTCCCCGACCCTTCCAGTCCACCATCCGTTGATATCCCCTCTCAACATAATTTCGACCTGATCCCCTCGCCTGAACATAAAGTTATCCCCACTGTAATCCTTCACCGCGATTGCCGTAGAGATAGGTTCACTCTCACATAAACTCCTTCTACAATCCACTAAAGAACTCTTATTACGTAACTCCTCTTCTATGTAATCAACTAATAATTAATTACGCCTATATTGGAAGTGTTGGTCAGAATTTTCAGATACATCAAGACTGTCGGTCTCAGCGTGTTTGCCCTGACTGAGTGGCTCAATTCTGTCGGCGGGAAACCAGCCATTTCTATCGCCGACCCATCCCTGTGTATATAAACTTGTACAACTTTGAGCCAATCAGTTCTTATATTGTTTGTTTGTACTATTATTTCCTCACCCAAGTTGAAGAAGAGGGGTTTTAAACCTTCGGGGGTCATTGGAAGTCCTGTGTAGCTCTGTAGTGACGTTTTCTTTACTAAACTCGAATTTATTTCATTTTATCAGTCATACTGAACACTTTCCCCTCAAAAATGTGATTTTTCGAGACTAAATGTGAATTTACCAATTCGACTTGTTGTGGAATCAAGAGATGGCTCGATGCAGAGTTTATGAACCACTCTTTCTGTGTCTAAACCACATCAGTTTGTATTGTTACGAGTATTGATGTATCCTTGATTGACTAGTCCTCTGCAAATATTACACAACAAATCACTTTAAAAAACATCCACAAACTGAACAAAATGTGGGAATCGGAAATGTTTTAAGTTCAAAAATGTTTTCATGTATAAGAATTGTGTTTAGTTCTCTAAGTCTGACTTTTTTGTATTTACATCATTTTTTGAATTGTATTAAACCAATCGTCAATATTGAGTGGCGATTTGTCATAAAATGTATATTTTGAATTATTCGAAGTTTGTTTTAATGAAAAAGAATTCTCTAAATCAGCAATTTTGTTTCAAACTTGGGATTCTCTTTTTAAGGTCACATTGCATACAAGCAAATAATCTTGTTGTTGATATCCTTGATTCTGTGGTCGTTAATATTATAAGTGACCAGTTTTTTCACGATTAGAACAAGTCGGGAGACTAGGAATATGTATCTGATATTAAGTTATATGTTTAGAATACCTTCCTTTGAATATCAGTCGTGTTTGGAGTTTTTTACTTGTAGAAAACCACTTTTTTGAATCACTCCAAACATCCAAAATGGCTCGTTGTTTGGCTTAAAATAATATTTATACTTACCAATGCAATCTCATTTATCCTATAAATAATATTTCATAAAAATTAAAAACTCTTTTTCTAGTGCAATCTGGTTGGCTCTTGTATTGATACTGTTTGAATAACTGTTGATAAAATCTGCCAAATCCTATTGCACAATAATTTAAGCATAAAAAACACTGTAATCAAGTTGTGTGGACTTGAGGCACTTTATTTTCAAATTTTCGTTGTTTGCCTCTTTGCAAGCTCGCTTAGGTATAAAGTAGGGACCTTACAGTAAAAAGCAGATTATATCGAAGGATGTGTTGCATAGGAAGCAATAGCAAGTCCCCAATTTCTTTTTTATTACCATGAAAGGCTTTCTCACATGACTAAGATAATCTACCAAGTCGATACTTTAATGGCCAAATGGACTTGTTGGTTGTTTTTCCGGTACTCGTGAATGAGTAATTTTGACTGAACTGTGTTCCCGACAAGTTCTCCATACAAATAAAAATACTTGCAGTAGCGAGCGTAAAGTTTTGCGATTTGATTGAACGACTTGGCCTCATCCAAAGACTCAACAAGGCTTCTGTGCAGCATGTAAATTTCCTGAAATTTTTAAGACTTTAAAACCTGAATGTTAGGAAATATTAGTTCAATATCGTTTTCTGGAATTAGTTTGTTCATTGCAGGAATGTAGCCCTAGTAGATTACGATTAATTTTTTAATACATTTACGATTTTTTTGAGATTTTCCAAGTATATATGCTCCACTAGAATGATTTCGTCGAATACATATCTCGTAGAGGATCGATCACTGTTGGAAGGCTGTGACTTAATGTTTCTTTCTAACTTGTTTAAGGTCGTAAGAGTCGTAAAATATGTTTCCTTTCTTGTCAACGTCTTTCGAATAATTGGAACTTCTTCCCCTCACCAGAGGTGGTCGACTAGTATTAGTCCCTGAATTTACTACCTCGAATCACTAAGAGGAGAAAAGTTTTCATTTTTTGAGATTTCAAAATCAAAGGGACTAAAATGAACAAAATTTTGATACTGGGCTATTTGTCGAGCTGTGTCTGAGCTGGATAATTTTGATAAAGCTCTCAAAACCTTTAAAGATTAGAAAAGCTCTTACTTTGTCCAGATCAAAAGCCATGTCGTCAAAGGAAAGAATATCGCACTGGCCAAAATTGAAGAAATCAATACAAGCAATATTAAACTTGTCAATGTTGGCTCTGATATAGAACTGAGAAATAAATGTGAGTGGACTACTTGTTCTGTGTCCGAAGAAGTATCGTATACTCCTTGGATTAGTCCAGGCTCAATTATATTGACTAAATGACAAATTATTTCTCCATTTTCAATCAAATTGACAAAGTCGTACTGTGATGAAATACTATCTCTAATGGATGGGGAAATGACCCCAATTCTTAGCAACCAGTCACAACATTTTTGAAATATATCTGACTCCATGCCAAATATACAATATTGTGGCGCAATAGTTAATTTATAAGACCAATAGCGTCATCCCACGCAGATGTTGAAAATATTTTATTTTAATCAATAAAAAATGTAAACCATTTTGTGGTGGTAATACCGCAAACATTCGATTAATGGTAATCAATTAGCCTACATATGTTATTATTACTGGCAATTGACAAATTTAAATAGACAATTAAGACTGTATTGAGATGGTCTGCAAGTGGGGAATTCATTTAATTCAATTTTAAAAGCATTTCCTATAATCAATTAAATGATATTAATTTTTATATTATTTTAAAAATCCATCGAATCAAACGACGGGGAACGTCTTCTCGATCTTTAGTAGTTTTACAAAAAAATAGTGAACACGTCTTGGTCTTTATTTAATCGATCAACAACTTTATTTTGACTTTACTATTCACTCATTTGTTTTATATGCTATTTTTTGGATAAAATTAGTTAACAATTTTTAATTCTTTGTTGTTTAAAAAATAGGGCTGTAAGAGTCGAACCTGGGGAAACTTGGATAAAAGAAAATTGGAAACACTATTCCGATTTACAACCAGATAGACTATATTCTTTGCAAGCAGCATCAAAAAGCCTTACTGAAAGACTCGAGGTCATGTCATGAACTTAAAACCGCAAACTTTTGTTGTTGGGCTAATACCTAACAAAATTTATGGAATAAACGAAAAACTCAAAAGCACTGCCCAAACACGATACGGAGAGACTTTGTCACAAAAAATCCACCAATCGAATGTCGTCACGAAAAGGTTACCCACATCGACAAACGGGGTATCAGATCACTCAAACACAATAAACTACTAGACTCAGCACCTATACAATAATCTCGGTAGTACTGCTACTGAGGATGTCGAAAAAACTAGTATTCTAGCTTCGTACTTTAATTCCTTTTTCAACACGCATATTGAAACTAACCACACACAGAAACTTTCGAAATCTGACAAATCGAATCGAAAAATTTTATTGTAGTAAATAAGGAGGAACGAGACAGTACTTAGTGCGAAAAAGATTTAGACAAGACGATTGCGCTGGGGATTCGAGCTCTTCCGAGGTTCGTCCGCTTTTTCTGCCTAGGAGCAGGAACATCTGTTATTTCCAAGGCATTGGTGTCCATTGAGAAGTCCAGAACGAGAACATCGTCCGCGTAGAGGAGTAGGGATGTCCTGGGGTCGGAATATATATTGAGAAAAAGCCCGACTCAGAGATAAAAGAGTAACGATTTGAGAGGAAGCAGCGCAGCCAGAGATAGACTTCCACTGTAGGCTCACAGAGTTGGATCCTTTCCAGTAGGTCTCTGTGCCAGACGGTGTCGAAAGCCTTCGAAATGTTCAGACATACAAGAGATAAAGTTTCTTTAAACTCCATTGCTCTTGAAATGGTGACTGTACCGTTATGAAACAGTCACTGCAGCTACGCCCAGAGCGAAAAACCCCATTGCTGCGGAAGCAGTATTTTCTTCTCTTCGGAGTTGAAGTCGAGGCCCTTGGCCATGATTTTTTCCATGAGCCTTGAGATAGTTTTGGTTAGGCTTATGGGACGGTAGCTGCTAGCGAGATTTACCGGCTTCGCAGGCTTTTTGATCATCCAGACCTCTAAGATTTTCTATTTTCCCGGCACGTGGAACACATGTAAGTCTTCGGAGGCTTCCTTAAACAGCCGCATCGGTATTTTGTCATGGCCCGGTGCGTTGCCTTTTGACGAACGGATGGCCCAGGATCGGGTGATGTTCCGACGACAGTGCGCGCGGCAGTGGCTCCAACTCTCGGCTTTGCGACGTTTCCGGATTGGCCTCCTGGATAATAAAAAATCAACATTAAAAAATCAAATAAGTGTCTTGGAAACTCTGCAAGCCATTAAAAAACTGAACATCGGAAGATCTGCAGAGGAAACCAATATCCCAGCAGAATTTTTAAAACATTCCGCAAAGCAGCTAGCTAAAATAATTACTAATACCTTCAATCGGTCTCTCAAGAAAGACAATTCATTGAATCTGGGAAAACGATGGCCAATACCATTACAAAAACCCGATAAAGCTAAAAGTCTCGTTTGCAATTTTAGACTAATAATTCTACTAACTTTCATGCACAAAACACTATTTCTCATCGCACTACACCAAATAAAAACAGAGTTAAAAGATTCTTATATGCCAAAATATACAAAATCTATCGCAATACTTGGCATTGACATTTATTGTGCGTTTGATTTAATACACCGGAGAAAACTTATTCAAGTTCTGAAAAGTTTTATTCACCTTGATAATCAACAAATAATTTTGAACTATAATTTGGAAGAAAAGCGTTTGTTTTTTTGTTTTCCATCCAAAAAAATACTCGACTTTAAGAAGGTATCCACAACGGTAACATCCCATACGAGGGCTTTCCCGGACGAGTACGGGAATATTGTCATCCCGTCAGGCCTTTTGCCGTCTCCCTGATCGAGTCCGACCGGTACGAATGGCACAAATGTCCCGCCGATTCGAGACCGGCCTTCACGATTTCCTTGAGGGCCTTGTGTCTGTGTTCCCTGCCTGCACTCCTCTTGCAGGAAAGTGGTGGCAGTCCCTTTTCGTCAACATCCTCACCGCATCTGCAGCGGTGTTTTGCGCAAACATCCAGGCCGAGACGGTGAGCGACTCCGATGCGTATGGCAGCATCGTCTAGCCACGTCCCGATACATGAGAGAGGGAGAGCATTCAGCCAGCTGCCAGAGTGAGGGGCGGATGCCGCACGAAGGCATGCCAGGCGGTGTTGGTCAAGAGTTGCCGAGAGCTCAGACACAGGCGCTCGGCATAAAATAGTGTCCCAGACATTTTGGAAGGAGAAATCTCCAGGCCTCTCAGAAAAGGAGCGATCCCAGGTAGTAAGCCAATCCGATAAAGCACCGTCCAGGCAAGATCCGAAAGGTTTGAGTGTTGGACATCAAAAGGGAAGCGTTTGTTGTTCTTTAATTTCAGTTTTGTTGTCAGTGTTTACCACAAAAAATTAATGGTCACTGGATTGGACCATTAAAGTCTATAAAACTATTCAAAAAAGTCGTGTAAATAAATAAAAATTAGATACAATTCGACTCAATAAACGCAATGTTTTCCAGCTTGTTTTCCTCTTGAAACTTTCTTCTCATTTAATCTTGCTTTTAAAAAATTAATTTTCTACATTAATTTAGTATCGAAAAAAATCAAAGGTTCAAATAAAATTAGTTTTTAGTTTTGAATTAATGCGCCTGCTCTTTCACTTTAAACCAAATCCAATCTCTTCGACGTACACACTCACCCATCTCATAGGTTGTATTTTTGAGGGCCTTTATTATTTTTCCGATGACAATTTTGTCGTTTTTTAAAATTAAAAACTTCGAAACTACATTCGTCACTGAAAATTGTCCTCATCTATTCAGTGTTTGACACAATGATGAAATGCTTTGACAAATTATAGCGTTTTTAACTATTTATTTTGCTCATACATATATTTTCTCTTTTTTTTAAATAATTTGGGATGGATCTTTTTCGACTTTTTTGCGGTTATTATACGTAGATCATTCCTTAAGAAATCAGATAATTTTATCGAGCGTTAAAATGCTAAAAATTAAAAATACCACGTTCACACGAATAAAAAGTTTTTTTAAATACCTGTAATTAAAACTTTTATTTCAGATTAATACCAAATTACAAAATAATATCACAAAATTAATTTAGGGTTAGTTTAATGATCCCTTTCGATATTTACAAAGAAAATATTGTTCAAAAATGCTGTTTTTTTAAAAAACGGTTTTTTTGTATATTTGTTTAAATACTTAAATATTGTTTTATAAAAATTCAAGTTAAATAAATTATTACTAAGGAACACTTATTTTATAAAATTAGAAATGTCAAAGTTGACACAAATTAAAGAAAAATTAAATAGTCCAGATTATTCAGAAAATGGTGATTCTAACATTAATTACTACTTAAATAGAAATATTCAATCTAACAGCCCCAAGCGAGTGCTTCGAGAAATATAATCCAAATATATTAAACATGCAAATTAAATGGAATAATAAACCTCAAAAGCAGACAAGAGAATTGACGTATATTAAAGAGTCGTCACAACTATGGATGAAGAAGCTGTTGAAAAGAATAAACAGTCTTTGCATCGACTTCAATTTTACATTGTGCAAAAAACGTCCAGAACAAGAAAGAAGAAAGATTTCACTTTATTGGAAAGAAATGAGTAGCATTCGCCAACAGAAAAAAGATCTCAGGCCAATTTATAACAGCAACGACTTACTAAATTTGATTACAGAAATGAGGAATCCAAACCTAAAGGCGGATTGTGGCTCTGACCATTCCCTTCCAGCTCTTCTTCAACTACGTCTAAAATGGCTTTCATTTGTTGATGTAAAGAACAGATTTGCAACATTTCTTGATGCCATTATTAACAAAGAACAAGCAGAAAATGTTTTTGAGGTTTTAGACTCACAGGAAGTCAAAGGCGCGTTAGAAATCTGTAAAACTGGTTGCCCTCCTGGAAACCGTGGTTCCCTCTGGAAATTAGCAGTTGGTCTGGACGAGCAGAGAAACAATCAGAATTATTACCAGTACATGAAAGATTTGTATCTTGACTATGAAATGATGATCGATTCAATAATTGAAGAGGATATTGCAGGGACAGTAACAAATGACGATCAGTACTTTGTTTTTGAAGAATTTATCTACCAAATCCTCCTGCCTTTCACAAGAGATCCTCACGTGAGAGAGACCATGAGATCTTTGAATGATGATCGACTGTTAGTACTCAACCAGAAAGAATTGGTTATGTATCCACCAAATGGATACGTTCCATATTTGGGTTTCAGTTACTTAGTTGCTCCATTTTGTTACCTCTATACAAATATTGAAGAAATTTATTTTGTTTTTCGGGAATTTTTTGAGCGTCATTTTATATTTTTGACAACAATATCGTCACATGAAGAGTCTATTCTATCACTTTGCGTTCAATTTGAACAACTTTTAATTGAACGAGAAGCATACTTGTGTTTTCATATGAAAAAAATTGGGATTTATCCGTTAACCATCGCGTTCAAGTGGATCGTGAACGGATTCTCGGGATTTTTGGCTAATGAGGAACTACTTTGCTTATGGGATTGGATCATTGGGCAATCGAGTTTGCTCGTCATTCCAATATTGGCTGTTTCTATTTTTTCATTTCGACAAGCAAGTGTGGTAAATGTAAATACTGTACAAGACATCCAAAACATTTTTGCTGACATTTCAAATATTAGAGTGGTTGCTCTAATGATACATTTTTTTATTTTATAGTTTATTTGTATATTTAAAGACAATTTTTAAATTTATTCAAATCCTAAGGTAATTTGAAGACAATTAAAAGACAGATTGTTTGTCGAATCGGAAATGAGTATTGGTTTGAAATTTTGAATCAACAAGAACTACTAATGGAGTTTTAAATAAAGAATTTTGTATCCACTTTATATAGTTTAACTATGGTATTTTGTGTTTTACACTAATATGTTTGGTGCAAAGTTTATATTAGCTATAAATAAACGTTGTTAAGAATATTTTTAAGGATAAAACTCAGAATTTTGACGAAATTTTTTTGACACAATTTTGAGCAGTTTGGCGATCCGCCAGGCTGCTTCCTTACGATTAATCGATATTAATTAATAACGAATCTTATTAAATATATAGATTATTGTTAATTTTAATAAAATCGATGAAGAAATTCATTAAATTTTATTATTTGATATCAATTTTATTTGTTTCCATCGGGAGAAGGCTCAAGGACTCGAGAGAGAGCCTCTGGTTCCGCCAGCGCATCGGCCTGGCCATTGTTCGGGGCAACGCACACTGCGTCCTCGCCGCTGGAACTTAACTATTTTCGGTGTTAATTGTTAGTTGATTTTGTCAAAAATTAATTTTATTTGTTTTCGATCTAATTTGTTCAGACATTTCTTCCTAATGAAGCATTTTGGAAAACATCTACAAATTTGTAAAGGAGGAATAATAAACACGGAAAGCATTTCAGTATGCTCATAATCCTCACATGTGTAATAAAGTACAGCCAAATTGACAAATGCACGTTCGTTGTGTTGAGAAGCATCAATTGACTTGAAAAATGATTTCAGTAAGGAGGAATAATAAACAATAGCCCCTAATTATTTTGCATCAAAGGATGCAATTCAGGGTTTCTCGTAGGTTTTCAGGTTGTCTGCTAATTATTAAAAACTCCTCTCAATGTAAATTCGGAAAAGCAGATTCTAAAAATTTTTACAAAATTGTCAGATTTGTTAAAACAAGTAGTTTTTATGCCAAAATTTAATTTTTATTGATCAAAATATTGGAAAATCTATTTAATTATTTTTTTACATATTTATGATTATATTTTCATAACATATTATCCTAAATAAAATAAAATAAATAACGAAAGAACTTGTTGTTGTTTATATTTTTGCTGGCTACAAATATGGATTCTGAAACATTGAATTTAAAAAATGCCGAAATGTACATAACCCGTGCATACTCACACTGCTACAAGGACACAACTGAAGGACTCTATTCTGCTTTTTCCTGTTTTTTAGAAGCAGTCAAATTAGTTCCAAAGAATGCTCAAATTTTCTTAAAATTTGGAGATTTTTTCCAATATTTCATGAACGATTCAAACCGTGCTTATTCTTGCTATGAAAGAGCCTACATTCTCGATTCCTTAGTACCAGAAATTGCCATTGCCTACCACGGAAGTAGCTTCGATCTACTAAACAAAGATTCAAGTCAAAAATACCTTCAAAATTTCATTCGAAGTGATCTTTCTCCTGAAATGATCCCCGCACTCCGCAGACTGGCAATATTTTACATGTGCAATGGGGAATACTCCCAGTCTCTGCGGATTTGTGACCTAGCAATCGACATTGACAAAGATTGTTTCATTTTTGTAATGTTGAGAACAGAACTGATTCGACTCAGTGGAATGAGTCTGACTTTTAACCACAAATCTTTTCTCGAAAAGTCTCAAGACATTCCTCAATGGAGGCTTTTAGTTAAACTGATTATTACAATCTCTTCCCTCAAAAGCGGGGACTTTGAAGAGATCGCCTCAACCCTCGAAGAATTGCTGAATTCAACCAACGAAGAATCGGAAGATTTGATGATTTTTAAAGTCCTTTATGCTGAAGTTATGTGCTATTTGGGAGACGATTTGTTATCAGAAAATCGTTTTTTGGAAGCTTTTGACATTTATACAATTGCTTTCGACAGTCTCCGTGGTTTTTTATCCCAGGAATCCAGAGATCAGAAAATAGTTCTGTTTTTATTTGGTTATTCTGCCTTTCGTCTTTCCCAGTTATGTTACCATCCCGATTCTCCTCCTGGCCATGAAACTCTTCAGACATACGTCAAGTTGAGTATTTGGGCCTTTGGTCATTTGGCCATTATGACCAGGCTGTGTTCTGCGTTTTATAACTGTGCTTTGGCTGCCTCATTTCTTTGGAGAATTAATGGAAATGAGAGTGCCCGTGATTTGTCCGTGGGTTGTGCAGTCTCCTCTGTTTGTGAAAGTGGTGGGAGTTCTGATTCGTGGCTTCTTTTGGGGACTGTTGCTTACTTTTTCAAGGATTACGTTCTCGCAGAAAAATCATTTTTCAAATCAATTGATGCTTCTCAACACAACGAACGTGCATTTGTCAATTTGGCTGTACTTTATTACACATGTGAGGATTATGAGCACTCCTTTCGTGTTATTGAAATGTCCAAGAATGTTTCATTTTCTCGGGATAGTGAAATTATGCTAAAAATTCTTCTAATGAAAGCGGGCACTTCAGATCATTGGGAAATTTTTGATGGAATTGACAAGCATTTGATGGTAGCTATTAATGGCTTCAATCCATCAATTTTTACCTATCGATTTTTTGCTGTGCACGTGGCGACAAAATTGTGTTCGATATCATGTTTTCAGAATGGAAAAAAATATATTCCGTCCTGTAATATCACTAAGGATTCATCTCCAGAGGATCAAGTCACTAAGGCCATTGAAGGTCTTTTTTATTATTTGGAGGCTCGACCCAACGATGCAATGGCTCAGTCTCTGCTTGGGTCATTCATGAATTTATTGGATTTCAAAACATCAGATGATCGGCATAAAATTGCTTTACAGCTCATCTCAGAAAAGAACGACGTATTTTCTCTCATCCCCGAACAACTATCCAGCCTTGATTGTGCGGTTATATTTAACGCAATGAGAAGCCTTGTTGATGTCAGAATGACTGGAGAATATATTTCTTCTTTGGTCTCATATCCGGGCACTAATCAATGCGAATTATTAAACGGATTTATTGGCTTGTACAACATTGGGGAGTACACTTCTGCACTGAATATATTAAATTTACTTCACCGTGATCCTTTCAGTTTTAGATTGCAGGGAATTACTATTTTTAAATGTGGGAGACCAAATGATGCCCTTGACTATTTGCTGAAGGTCAAATGTCCAGAATTAGTATTTGATATTTTCTATTTGTCCTTTCTACTGAAAAATCAAGACTCTGCATATCATGCATTCAAAATCATTTCTGCCAAAAAAAGTCTTGAAGCTCTGTTTGTGAAAAGTTTATGGAAGTTCATGTCAGGAGACAGGTCCCCCATTTGTAATCTGGGTAATATACAACTTCGTTCTTTTTATAAAATGGGGAAGAATGATTTTATTCAGTATTATCTGGCACTATTATCCAATGAAGTGAGAATTGCAGACCTACCCATTTTTCGACGTATGGTTGGTCAGTGTGAAATTCCACCGATGTGCTTGCCTCCACAGCTCTTGCAAGCTTTTCAGAAACATTATTACTTGTCTCCGCCTTAGTTCTTATTTTTACCGTTACTGAAATTTTTCTTTGTTTTATTATATATGGCTTCTTTTTAATAAAGGCGTATTTATTACGATAATAAATACGCAATACAATTAGCTAATTAATTGTAATTTACTAGAAGTTAATAAAGCCATCCATCCGAAGTGGACCCCGCCAACATAATTGACGTTGCGTTGCCTCTCACGATAGCAACGGAGATCAACTGGAGAAGCCACCGGGTCTCACGTGTGTCGTGGCTTTTTAATGTGACTAAGCGTCCAAGGTTCTTTAGGAAGTGAAGCGATTTCCCACTTATTCCTCCAGTTGTCTCGACCACAATCGGACAGAACACAAATCGGTCTCGCAGCGCTTCATATTTTCTCTTCTTTGCCCTCATCGTTGTTTCCGCGCCATACAGTGTGTCCACTGCGCTCCCGGCAATGTTGGACGGGTAGAGTGTGTCTACACAGGTTGCGTCCCAGACTAGGGGTTTCCCCTCTTTAAATAGGAAAATTGTGATCCCATCAGGACGTTTGCGTCCCTGTCTTGGCGTATTAAAACTTCATCCCCATGTTCAATTTCGTCGTACTTCAATCTTCAATTTTTTCGCCTGATTTCACAATATTTTTGAAGGCAATTCTTCGTTTTTCTTCCCCCTCCAAATTCTTTCAAAGCGAAGTAAAATAGCCTTCAAAATCTAATAGTGCTTGCAATTTTTTTTTTCATATTTTTTTAGAAAGATCCAAATTAAAAAAATTCCAATGGTCTTTGCTTTCTTGTATCGTGGATAGAATAGTTGTAATCACGAACAATGTCTCTTATCAAATGAATATAACATTCAAAATTGCCTCTCGATACACTAGAGAATGAGATCCATCGTTTTACCATCGACTTGTCCCCGTATTGTGGCCATCCAGTAACATGAGAAATATTGTATCTTTCCCAAACGGAATGTAGAATAATCGGAGATCCAATTATCCAAAAAATCATATCCAGGATAACACAAATCTCATTTGCAGATTTGCTAACGACACTTTCTACTACACTGAACTTAGAAAAAGAATCAATTAAAACAAGTATCTGTTGATTATACTCAAAAAAATAACCCAGGAATTATTTTCATTTTTGCAGAATATCGCCTAAAATCGACAAGATCTACGATATATCGGTCTCTTGATCCATAAGCCATGATAGGTAAAATTACAGATTTAGTCGCAAACATTCGTTTAGAGTAAACTTGTTAAACTAATGATTAACCTGACAATAAACGCATTTAGATACCACAGTACCGACTTCACTACGTATTGCATCATAAATCGTAAGTGACAATTGTGTTGAGCCTAATTTACATCACTGAATATCAAATTTCAATATATTTTAGCTTTAATTCAGCTTCCTCAATACAAAAGAATCCCAACTCTAAACCATTTTTAGTAATATAGCCTGCGGATTCTTTGAAAGTAAAAATTTGGACATATCGTTTGATTTTTTCCCTTTCCCTCCAGTCAATAAATTCGTCGAGTAGTCCGGATTTCGTGAATTTTTTATTATTAATAATTTTTTCCAATGAAAAGTTGTCTGCAAAAAATTTTTTTGGTATTTTAAGCATTGACATCACCGCCCTGGCGTCTTGCCGCTCTGGACTGTGACATTAAATTTCACCGGTTTTTGCTGGGACCCGGCATCTGCTGGGACCGCAAGCGTATTTTCAAATAAAAAATATAGAAAATAGTTTATTAACAGTCATAAATACATATTTATTAATTATTTTTAAAAAGAATATTACTTTTATAAAATTAAATTGGCACGTGAAAAATGGGTTTACTGGTTTTGACTAGAAAAACTTGTCAAAAATCAAAAAATACAAAGAATCCCAGAATTTGGATGAAGTTTTGGATAAGAAGGAGAGATATAAAGTCAAACAACATGCAGAAACCTTTCTTTTGCTGATGGAAATGTTTATATACGAAGAAATGGCCTAAAACTACGATTTTTTTGTATTTAAGACGCGAAATTTTGGCTTCTGTAAAGATATTATAAGGAATTGTTTACGACTATAATCGTTCACGACATGCAACAACAAAGCATATTCCTTTCAATATCTTTATGGAGTAAGAGGCATTTATGCACCAAGTGATGAAGAAATGGAAGCTCTCTGCGCGTTTAATGGAGAAGATGCTGATGCTGAAATTCAATTTGTTGAAAATTAAGTAACTGATGATGAAAATATTGCAAAAAAATTTGTTATCAACATACGAGAATCTAACGAAAGCAGGAGAACAAATGAAAAACAAGCGGAAATGGAAATTCGACGAAAACGACATTAAGGTTGTATATCACGATACAACCTTAATGTCGTAAAGTTGGAGATAGATTATGGTTGGGGCTTGTGTTGGGGTTAGGGATAAGATTAGGGTTAGGGATAAAGTTAGGGATAGGATAAAGTTAGGGATAGGGATAAAGTTAGGGTTAGGGATAGGGATTAAAGTTGGGGTTAGGGATAGGGATAAAGTTAGGGTTACGGGTTAGGGGTTAGGCATAGGGATAGGGTTAGGGTTAGTGGTCCAGAATAGGGATAAGGTTAGGGTTAGGGACAGGGTTAGTGGTTAGGGATAGGGATTAGGTTGAAGTTAGGTTAGCTTTTGGGATAAAGTTGAGATTTTATCACGGGACAAAAATAAAAATGTATTTTTATCACGGAATAATACTTTTTGTGTTTTTTAATTTAATTTTTATTAAAAAAAAATATAAATAGTTCTAACTTTTTTCGACTGGTAACCCAAATATTATTTAAATATTTAAAGTTCAACGATGTTAATAACGAATGTTTGAGTATGTTGGTTTTGTACAAGAAAGAAATTTCAGTAAATTGGAATCTATCATCATTTTAAGGTTAAATTTTAACTATTTAATAATTTTAGATATAAATAAAGAGATTTAGTCGATTTTTAGGGCGGTCCAAGGAGATGCCGGGTCCCAGCAAAAACCGGTGACATTAAATTTTAATTTGTCCCATTAAAATAAAAAATCCAATTAATTATGGTCAATCGAATCGACATAGTGATTATATTCCTCAGAACGTTGTCCTTTGCACCCCTCACTACGCTTTAGAATGGACAATGCCTTTGTAAACCCGTCTTAATTCATCTACATGGAGAATTTCCGATACCGAACTATGGAATCTGACTTTTTCACAGAAAACAACTTCGTGCCCTAAATGGCGTACTCAGAAAATCAATAACTCATTCTCTACAGGCTCAGCAACTCAGCGCAAATCACCCGTGACATTATAAACGGCTGCTGGAGCTATTTGGGCACATCCTAAGAATGGACTCAACTGCACCTGCCTACAAGACCATGGAAGAATACTTCCTGTCAGATGGACCAAAATTTCGTGGACAACGCCGAATAACTCTGCCGGCCGTCTTGTAACAAGACCTAACTTGAACGGGGAAAACCCTAAACAACTGCGATGACCTGAAAGAACTGTGCAGGCAGAGCCAAAACCGCGGAGAGTGGAAACAATGGTTAAAAAGATCGTATCGTGTGTGTGACGTGTAGGAATATGACTTATTCTGTTCATGTTCTAATGGGAAGTGTTATAATAATTTTGAAGGAAACCAAAGCTCAATTTCTGACAGAAAAGTGTTATTTTTATTCTGATCTTAAAAATTGTTTTTCGTAAAAAATGAATATTGTGGGTTTTGAAAGAAGATAGTAAAAAATATAAACGCGCACGGGTTAATCAGTTCTCAGAAATAAATGTAAACAAAAAATTAAAAACATATATAGGTAAAAATCAATAAACTCAATTTTATAACATCATAATAGTACTTATGAACGTGGGAATTGCATCAAAAGAACTCCTTAAGTCAGTAAATGTAAAAAAACTGCACAAGTACGGTTTAGTTTTTGGAAAAATGCGCAGATCCACAATGAAAAAGTCAGATATCTTTATTTTATTTACATTGAATGTGACCGGCTTGGCCGAGATAGACTTAGTAGTTTTTTTATTTAACCCAAGAATCACCAACAGTTAATTAGGGTAAATACTTAGGTGATTTCAACAATCCTCAAGATCAGCGGTTTTCAAATGCGGCCCCGAGGATTTTTTGCGGCCCCTCTAGAGTAACTAACTTTTTTAATTTTTACCAAAGACAAAGTAATTTTCGATGAACTTTACGATGAAAGATGGATTGCCGATTTGGTTTTTTATGTTAATTTAACCACGCATTTGTCGGATCTCAATGTTGAATTACAAGGAAAACTCAAACTCTGTTATCAGTTATATGAATATATTTCTTCGTTTATCGAAAAATTATATTTATGGATGACTTCACTTAAAGGCGGAGATACATCTCATTTTTATTCACTATCTGAAAACAACGAAGGCGCTGCTTATGAAAAATACATATCCATAATTGGTGATTTAATTAATCAATTTGAAGCACGTTTTGGGGTACATTTATATAAATTTAATTTTTAGAATTTTAAAGAATTCCTTCCCTTAATGAAAATATTCGCAACTCCATTCGTCCTTCCTTTTGGCGATCTGTTTTTGTTGGTTTGTTTTGTTGTCTATCTGTTTTCCAGAAGTCATTAAAACCATTAAAAATAGGTTTCAAATTGGATTTAGAAAAAAGTAAGATACTTTTTATATAGACGTAATTGATATTAATGAGATTTTGATGCGGTACATTAATATGCCGAATTCATTAATGAGCCGGTGACATTGAATAATGTGATGAGCAATATCCAGTCAACTTTACAAACGAAAAAAAAATAAGAAAGTATGGCAATTAAACACAGGAATGGCTTGAAATAGAAAATTATGACGATCAAGTTGTCGCGACAATGAATAATGTTATCACTAAACAAGAACTACAAATGTTAGTTGATTTACCTAAAAAGTCATCATCCTTCAGGAAAAAAACGAAAAACTACCAAACTACGAAAAATGACTAATACCGAATGATCACTATAATTCTACAATTTAAAGATGTAGTCTCTTTAAGTATAAATACTTGTCAAATTATAACATAGAAAAAGTACATCAGTGC